>NW_004567119.1:14091822-14100352 GCF_000260355.1 Condylura cristata | reverse complement strand
CCGCTGCGCCACCAGGGAGGGCCAAGTTTGAAGCATTTTAAACAGAATTGGTGTGCATAAAGAAAAAGAAGAAAGGATTTCAAGTAGCGTTTTCCAGATTTCCCCCTTCCCCCCCAAATACCCCATCCCTTTGTGAGCCAGTGCCCTGGCAAACAGGGAAGATCCAGATGCTGATGCCGGAACTACAAAAAGGGGTTAGGCAGGTGCCAGAGAATTGGGGTAGAAGAGACTCAAATTCAGAATACCCACATCATCCAACTCGAGGTCAAGATAGTGGCTGTCATTGCCTCTGCCTAGGACTAGGATTAGCTTCTTCACACGCCCCTCACCCATATGCCTTTGCCAGGCATCTCCTGTAAGTGTCTCTACATGTGCTTTTCAAGTGCTTCTCTTGCGTCCTCCAAAATCTCCCATCGGTGTATCTGCTTGCTTCTTCCTAAGTACTCACAACCAGAAAGTCTGGCTCAGGGTATACTGGGACTTGTAGTCCAAGGTGACTGCATGCAAGTAGGGATGGGAAATGACGCCTCTGAACTGGCCCCTCCCCTTTCATGGAGCTGTATCTGCAACACTTTTCTTGCTACTTTTTAGTTTTAAGACTTATCTCTGGAAATTATTTCACTTCCCTCAATCCTCTACCTTTAGGCGTGCATCATGTAGGCACCTCCCTGCCTCTGTTATACCCTACTAGGATAAGACCCAAACCGTCATGTTCTCTATGCTCTTTGGTGGCATTTGATCATTTTGCATAGCTGAGCCACCTTTATGCCGTAGCTTCATTTCCTCTCCATTTCCTTCACTTCCTATTCTTTTTAAGATTTATTTATTTATTCATATAGAACTGGGACACAAGCCAGAGGTGCAGAGGTGGTGAGAGGATTCACCAGAGACAGAGTGGGGAGCAGAACAGGCAGATAGACAAGTACACTGCTGAGGGGAGCAGTGGGCGGGTCAGGAGAGGCTTGCTGCGCCATGTGTGTCACCTCCAGGGCTGGGGTTTGAACTCACACTGAAAGCGCTGTGGCTAGCTTGCAGCGCTGCATCCCAACCCACTGTGTCACCAGGCTTCCCTTCCTGTCTCTTTTTATTGTCTTTTCCTGGAGTTGGCAAAGTTTTTGGTTTGCTTACAATGTTCTACGTATTTATCACTGCCTCATCCACTCCAATTATATGATTCTCAATACAGTCACACATGTTCACGTGACTAATAAATGCATCTTAAAGAAATATTGACTGAAATCATCTACTGCAGCTTCCACTGTCTTTCAACTCTGCACAATTGTCATCCTTGGACTCACCTCTGCATCATCCTGAACACTGATTTTGCATCCTTCCCTAAGGGTCATCATTTGCAAGGTCTTTGTCTTCCTTTTTCTCCTTTTCTTGCTTTTTAATCAACCTCTCCCGAATGTATTAACAAAAAGGAGCACCTAAGGTAGACACCTTTGTAATGTTGCCTAACTTAAAATGTCTTTATTTTGCCCTCAATTGAAATGAGTACTTGCCTAAGTCTGTAATTCTCGTTGGCCACTTAAAGGCTGACTGAACATTCTGTGCATGTGCACGGACTTGCTGACTGTGGTCTTTACTGTATTGTGAGCTGACTGGATCAATTCCTTGAAAACCCCTGATTCTCCTAATCTCTTTTCTAAGAGTATAATCCTGGCTGTCAATTGTTTGCCTTGAGAGCTGAGAGGAGAAAGATTGTGAGACTCAACATTAAATAAAAGTTTTTACTCAGCCTCCTCTATACCACCATATTTAGAATAATATCACTGCTCCCAATTCTGCTTTGGTCCCCAAGTCCCTAATGTGTTTAGAAATAAATCTGAGTAGGGAGAAGTTAGTCTTCGGCCACAATGAGGAAATAGACTTGGGGTGTCTCACATCTGCATGATTTTCAACCAGGTTTCCTGTTTTTAGCCCCACCATCAGCCCCACTTCCTTGGGTACCCAATGCCATCAAATGCTAGAACTTTTTTGTTGTTCTTTCATAAATATCAGGTTGCTCCTCAAATTTTCTCCTTTCCAGACTCAGGTCCACTAAGCCTGTGCCTGCATATTCACCTGCTTTTTCATCTTCACAATTTATCATTGCTTGCTCATTTTCAACTTTGTTTGTCTTTAAGGAATTGTGCACTTAAAAATACCTTTAAAAGCAATCATTTTAGGAAAGAACAGAGCTATAATCACTATCTTTTCATTTTTATTATTCATATAACAAAGTTCTTATTAAAGGTTAAGATATATTTAACAAAATACTATAAACACTGCACAATTTATTGAGGTCATAGTATATGTCTGTAATTGGGGATTTGGCTCTCAAGAATAGCTCTTTACCCATGGCACATGGGATAACCACTATAGAACATGCGTGGTGTGATTATGCTAATATTATGTTTACTTTTTCAATATTAGTGAACATAGATAAGACTTCATATTGATTAAATAGTGAACATTTCCTGAGCTCAATTTTAATAGTAGTATTAAATCTAACATATATCTAATATCTAACATATCCAGTTGGAGACCAGCCAACCTGGTATCATTATATATGTTAGTTGTAATCTAACAGTGAATCACATGATGGACACATTAGAAAATGTTATCCTCATGGATAGTCCTCAAATAATCTTCTGTTTCAATTATTCCATTAATGTATTGAAATGCTTTGAACAATAACGCTGGAGCCTTTAGAATTTTCACTCTCTCTTTAACATACTTATATTGTGTTTTATTTAAGTTTATTTTAAAAACAAATAAATATGATGGTATGTACAATATACCTTCAGCTTTTACATACTCTGACAATATTAAAACAAAACTGAAAGGTAACTGTGGCTTCTGTGTTTCCAAAGTGATTTTTGAAAAGCAAGGATATTCTTAGGTTAATGACATCAGTGTAGAATTAGTTGACTCAGACTACATTGAACATATTTTAATGGGTTCTTTTATGTCATTTAATCCCCTTAATGCAATATTGTAACCATTTTACATATTATGGCCCATGGAAGGTGGCATACATTCTTAGAATGAGGTTATTCATAAGCTTTTTCCCAATTCCATCTTAAGTCAATTTTGGTTTGTAACTCAGGCTTAACACTGGGTTATATGAAATATATCAAGAAGATCAATGGAAGAAGGAAGAACAAATTCAAGATTTTTCTCTCACTATCTTTTTTTTTTCTATTGAAACACTTAGGTATCATTTATGTTGCTTATGATGCACGTATACTTTGGAAAATGAGAAGTTGGTGAACTAAATTAGAATTTGCATTTTTCAGCTGCTAAATGATAGTGATGGGCCTCTCTTGTGGTACAAGGGGGTAAGTCTCAGCACTCAGAAGCTATCACTAGCCACTGAGGCCAGAGTTCAATCCCTAACCTGGGAGCTGGCCCAGATGGCCCAGCGGACCTCTGCTGTGTCACCCACTGCTCCCCTCAGCTGTGGTTTTCAGTTAATCTGCCTGGTGAACCCTCTCACCCCCTGCTCCTCTGGCCTAACCCCCCAGCACATGCTTATATGTGAATATGCATAAATAAATAAAATGAATCTTTAAGTGACAGTGGTAGTAAATGTTGAGGGTTACATTATACTTTTCTGTACAGTTGCATTTTAAATGCAAACGAGACAACATAAGCTTCTTTTTTTGGGGGGGTTCAGTTTGGATTTATTTTTTATTTTTCATTATATATATATTTTTATTTAATTATTACAAAAGTTTATTTTTACATCATTTTGCACATTTTTTTTTTCCATCTCGATTGTAATCCCCGCGGGTTTCCCATCACCAAATCACCCATGTGCCACCACCATAGTCCTGTGCATTTCCCTCCCTTCCCCACCCACCCCCGTTTTTGATCCCATTCCCCACTCCACCCCCCAAAAATAGACATAACCTTCTTTAAAAGTCCGGCAGCTATAATGGAGGACTCTGGTGCCTTGGTGGTAAGTGTGGTGTGGTAACATACTACTGCAGAGATATGACCTTATACCTCTGAATCATGTACAGTGTTGTAAAGCCATGTCGCCTCAGAAAAAATCTGTCTAAGTCATTTTCAGAGTAAGCACTGTCATAAGCAAAAATAATTGATAATGTATGTGGAGACAACAGTTCATTGATAACATTCACTTATCAGTCACATTCCCTCACTTAACAATTCCCCAGTTACTTGGATATGAGTATCCTCACAATCTTCTCAGTTCCAAAGAATTTTTCAGAATTGTGTCACATGGAAACTTGGAAGCCTAAGATGCATTCATAGAAAAGGGAGGACAAAATGAAAGAACAAGAAAAACAGGAACGCAGACTAGTCAGAGGTCTCCTGTGAAGCGCCTGGTTAATGTATTACTCTGGGCTACAAAAGATCCAGAGTATTTTAATTTGAAATTATGTACTTTGTCCACAGAATCTGAAAGCACTTAATATTTGAAAAGAATGGAAAAGAAAGGATAAATCTGGGCACTAATCTACTTGGGGAAGGGTATTTGCCACTGTTGGTAGGGTGAGTGCAACAGGGCATGGAACCCAGAGATTTGGGGGAGAAACTCCCTCCTCCCTGCCCCCCCCAACCAGGTCTTTGTGTCATGGCCCTGGGGCAGAGTTTCTATCTCCTCCTAGGTGTTTCCACTCCAGTTAAGTCAAGTCAGCTATTGTTTAAGGGTGAGTAAAAGCCATTATGGAAATACCTGGCTAATACCTTTCTTACCTTTCCTCACTGCAAGTAGTTATTCAGAAGAGGGATCAAGGTTGTTGCTTGTTCCCTTAAAAGACTGTATGAATTATCTTAAGTACTTCCAAAGCAGGTTTGCTTAAGAAAGCCAGGTTTATACTAACCCCTTCAGCCCCCAACTTTGAAAGAATAATAGGAAAGATATTGAAGTGGCAATTATCAAAGGCTCTAAAGTAAAATCTGTGATAGGAAGAGGATATAAGTATGGACAGCCCCACATCAACCCATGCAGTTTTAACACCGCCTTTGAGATTGTGTGTTTAAATCTTTACAGCCTTGCTAAAGAGGAAATGCCTTTTTCCAGAATAACATTCTGCTAAAAAAATAAATAAATAAAAAACTTTCCTGCCGGGTACAAGTTAATGAAATAGCATTAAGTATAATTAGTTGTTTTAGGAAAAGACATGTGAAAGACACTGAATGGTTGGAGATAGAGAAACACTGCATGCCAAAACTTGACTTCCAAGGCCTGAGTGAGGCGGTATTAAAATATATGACATATCCTTTGGATAATAAAATTCTTTAGAAGTCATCTCAAACATTCTGACACAAATATTTTCCTTTCTTTTTGGGATATGATGAGTGATGCCTTGTGGTATTCTAATCCTGTTATTGATGAAAGTAATAAGAAGAACTCCATGTCTACCAGGCACACAGTTTTGTTTTGAAGTCAGGCGTTTCCTTTCAGACTTCTACTGGGTACTGATTTGTCTCTAAAGCGAGTGCTTAACTGTTACTTAATCAGTCACCTTTTGAAATGCCAGAAAACACATTTAGTATTTTAATGACCCAATCAAGAGGGGTACTTTGATGAAAAGTGTAGTTCTAATAGTACTGCTTGGGAAGGTGTGGATTCCTGTTGCCATTTTAAATTGGTTTCCTAAAGAATGGTGTCTTGCTTTTCCTTTTCCACAAGTTGTGTTTTTTTTCTCTTCAGTAGAATTGCTAATTGCATACAAAGGCTTCTCTGCTTCCTCTGACTGACCAGAATCTTTGTGTGGTGTGAGTGGCTTGGCATAAAAAATTCCATGGCAATTTTAGGATCTTCACTCTTTAAAAATGACTTGTAGTCTTTTGGTAAATCTTAGATCTTCTGTTGTGGTGTCTTTCCATCAGAAATTTGCTTCCTTATTTATATCACCAACTCAGGCATTTGGCTTAACTGAGTATTCTTTCATTTAGCTTTAAAATGTATGCACTTTAGGGTTTGTTTTTTTGTTGTTTGTTTCTGTTTTTTTTTTTTAAGGGTTGTTTATCCATACAGAAATGGGGTATAGGCCAGAGGTGCAGGGGCAGTGAGAGGATTCACCTGAGACGGAGTGAGGAGCAGAGTAGGCAGATGGACGAAGTACACTGCTGAGGGGAGCAGCGGGCGAGACAGGAGAGGTCTGCTGTGCCATGTGGGTCACCTCCGGGGGCAGGGGTCAAACTTGCACTGGAGTGGTTGTGGCCAGTTTACAGTGCTGTGTCCTAATCTGATGCTACCAGGGCAATTTTGCATTTTAACTGTACATTTTATTAAATAGACTGCAAAAGAACTCATCTTACCTGGATTTTCCTGGCAAAAGAACCCAGTTTACCTGGGTTTCACCTTACTTTTAACTTACATTATAATTAATAGTATACCTCTGCTCAAATATAAAACACTGGCTTCTTGACAGATGCCTTCTCCTTTTTGATGTCTTGATAACTGTGGGGAACCATCCCTTTTTTTTTTTTAACCTAAAAGAAAACCTCCTTAGAGGAAGAATGCAAATTGTTAAAGTTTCAGAGCAAATGAATAGGAAATATTATTGTCATATTATGAATTTCACCCATAATATGTATCTCCTAATCAATTTTTGAACAATTAGATTTTTTTAGCACTTTATTTTTAAGATAATTGACATTCATAAGTAAATTGACATTCATTTCTAAGAAAGATCCTGTATATACCTCACCTAATTACCCCGGGGCAACATCATACATAACTATATAATGTCATAATACAAGATGCAAAATTAGAAAAGTTATACAATATTTGAACACACAACAGTGTAATAAATAGCTGTATTATAATAGTGTCACCTAGAAAGTAATATCAATACAATAATTGGACTGCTGCCATTTTTGAATGGATAAAAACATACCGCATTGGTGGTATTATAGAAAGTTTACAGGAAAGACTTAAATAAGTAAAAAATTGAAATTATGTTTAGTTTTTAAAATGACTCAAGCAAGAATAACAAGGAAGAGCATACATTATTAGATCATGAAGTTATTTCAGACTGTCAACTTAAGCCAGAAAGGGAAACTTTTATTTGAATTAGGTGAACTCATTATCTTCTCATCTCATTTCATTGTATAGCCTGGGCAGAGCCATTTTTGCAATTTAGAGTAGAACATCTATCATAGATTTAATATTACAAAATCAAAATTAATACCACCAATCACTCCTCTTGATGTGGGATTCAAAGTGAAAGTGTGAAACATAAATAGTCAGTATAAATAAATCCATGAAGAAGGCCCTGCTGTCTGTGAGACAGAGATGAATGAAGTTTCAGGATGCTAAGAGCTCAAGATATAATCTATAGCTTTAAACTGATGTCAGGCTGCAGAACTGATTGCTTGAAAAGTCCTTCATTTCTCCAGAATAGATTGATGACTTCAGTACCACTAAATCTCTTATGCAAAATTTATATAACTTGCTTCCAACAGGTATGGTATGTGAGAGTGTTTACCTTTTGAAAAGACAGTATAATATATGAAAGTTAAACTACTTCAAAGAAAAAAAATAGTAATATGTGATATTTAAAAGTATTTTTCCATTTGCAAAATCAATGGAAACTAGTTAATGAACTTCTTTGGCACATAACCCGGTCTGCTATTGAATATTTGATTAGCTCAGGTGGAGAAACATAAAAATGACATATTCTGTAAGCATTTGATTTTGAGTTCACTGCTTCAGGAGATCCATGAACTTTTCTTTAAATGGGGTTTTTCTGATTGGAGTCCTGTGTGTTTCTTCCAAAAACTGTACCCATAATACCATTTATGACTTTCAGTTTGACTATCTTTAAGTCAAGATAAGAACTGAAAGATACCTGTTAGAGCAATTGAAGCAAGTTTCTCTTGGCTTATATGAAGGGACCCCCTCTGTTCTCTAGTTGTTGCTGGCATACCTAATTGAGTAGCAATTTATTTTTTGCAGTAATTCATTTTGTAGAGTCCTTCATTTATATAAGTTTTCAAAGCAGCCACAACTTATTTGATTGGGTTATTAATATTTTAAATAAGAATAATTATATAAATGACTGCTCTAATTTTAGAAACTAATGCTGGTTATTGATAAACAGTAAGTTTAGCTGGAAGAAATTCAAGTACCGCTGATGCAGTTTGGGGACAAAAACAGGCTTTTCTTGGTAAATGTAAAATTCAACGGGTGGAAGCAGAGTGGATGCCTGTAGTGAGTGTGTTGTGAGTATCACCCAGCAGCCTGCAAAGAGAAAGCTAGCGAACCTGGAGGAGAGTGCAGTGAAGGACCATTCATTTCAACATGGGAAGCCAATTTCAATATTGATAATGCTGGATAGTGTCTTTGGAAAATTTCAAGTTTAACATGGGACCACTAGAAGAGTTAACATGCCATGGTATGTGTATCCAAGAAACTAAAAACATGCCTGACAGAATATAGACATTTAACACGTTTTGTTCTCATCCACAATTCTTATCTACAATTAGTCTTCATTTTTCTAGGTGGGTGCAAAGAATAGTATGACTACCTGGACATTACCTGTTATTGGAAGGAGTGTTTTTT
>NW_004567119.1:14065808-14091477 GCF_000260355.1 Condylura cristata | reverse complement strand
GGGTGACCCCCAGAGCCAAGGATCAAACTCATGTGGAAGTGGCTTCAGCTTCTTAGTGCTGTGCTTTAATCCGTTGCGCCACCAGGGAGGGTCTGAATAGATACTTTAATTGTATTTGAGGAAAGCAAAATGATCACAAAAATATTAGATATCCACCGAAGGGAGAAATAGCTCTCACTCTCTCTCTCCTCCCTTGCTTCTTCCTTTCTTTCTTTCTCAATCTCTCTCTTCACCCACCCCCTTCACCCCCCTTCTCACCATTTCTCTCCAAACACTTTATTCCTCCCCCTTCCTGTTTTCTTCTTATTCCTCTGTCCCACCCATCCTCTTTCCCTCTATTTCTTTTTCCTTAAAGTTTGCTGGTTCCCTTACCCTTTAATAACCTGTGCTTGTTCAAGACAGAAAAAACACTTTTTAAAATTCTTCTTGAAGTGAAAAAGACTCCTTAGCTCATCCTGTCTTCTAATATGTTGCATGCTCTTTTAATAGTACGTAAGTTCTGCTATGAACAACTCTTGTATTAAGGAAAAAAAGTGACTGAGTCTCTAAGCCTCGAAGATGTATAAGCTTCCAAGTTTATCAGCCTGTCTAAGATGATGAACAGATCCGGCTGAAGAAACAAGGTTAAAATAAAATGGCTTATTTTCCTTATAATTTATCCACACTCAGTCCTGCTTGGATATAATGTTTTATGATGCAAATTATATCATCCATGTTAGCATTAGAGCTTACTCCTCTAAGTCCTTGGATGCTACCAAGATGTCATTAGCTCTTTGATTACTAACCTTGACCTAGATTCTTTACTCAGATCTCACTGCAAGGGAGTTGCCTTCTTGTGACCTTGAGTGATTCTCTGATCTGCTTGATTTCTCACTCTCCCACTTATCTACCTGAATAACCATGGACAAGTTTTCCTCCCACAAAATGTAGTTTCTGCTTTATAGCATTGTTATGGGGATTAAGTATCAAATGCTTGGCTCAGAGTTTAGCATGCAAGCACTAATATGGGATTCCTTTGTTTTAGGTCATATTCACCAGAATGTTCTGATTCTAAAGCACTCTGCTGTCTCTAAATCAATATTTTTAAAACTTTTCACCAAAAGCCCACCAGAAGAAAATACCTTCAGATGTGAGATCATTTTAGTGTATGTGCATGAACATATGTCAGCACATGTGTTAAAATGTGAGATATAGGTATATGTATGGATTATGAAATAATATTTAAATTTAGTATATGAAATCACTGTTATATTGTCCTTAACGCTAATCATGTCCTTTGTTGATATCACCATCCACTACATATGTCCTATCTTGAGTTTGAACACGCTGACTAAATTTATAAATGATCCATTTTATGTCTTTTGGCAATTTTTTTGGCAATTTTATTTGTCTCCCTGGAAACATGTATTATATACATACATACATACATACATACATACATACATACATACATACATATTACATATACATATAAAATATGTGAAAACTCAAAATTGATATCAAATAACATTTTCCATTTAACCTACAAAACTTAAACTATCACTTAGAAAATCTCAGTTCAAGATTTTCCATCACTGTTAGCCTATGCAAAACTTATTCCTCTTTGGAACTAGAGGTCACTTCGAGAATTGTACAGGTATTTTAATGATGACAGGGACTGTTGACTGAATGCCTGTTAATATTCTGTGATATTAAAGTGAATGGTTTGCAGTGAAAGAGTACAGATTCAGTGTGCTTTCCCTTTTGCCTCATGAAGCTCTCATCAATCATTTTGCACAGGTAATTAGAATTAAAAATTAAATTAGTGGTTTTTAAATCAACAAACTAGAGTCCATCTGCGTCCCATAACTGCTTATTGCCTTTGACCATAGGCCCAGGTGAAGGACATTGCATCCTTAGATGCCCTCTGCTTATCTTTGTATTTTTAGTGAAATGAAACAATAGAACTATAGTTTGTGAGTAGCTGTTACATGTACTTATTAAAATGTGGGAATGTGAAATTTCTTTCCTGTACTCTCCATGATATAATTGGGAATACAGACTACTGGTTTTAGAAAGCGCAGATTTGTGTTGTTAGCTGTCTGGGTTTCCTGATTTCTACACACCCCTGGGTGTGTATTGGGGGCTTTTCTGCATGTAGAGAATGCATTTTTTGGTAAAAATAGTATGTCCTTCATTGAGACATTTTACTTGTGTAATGGTGTCATTTTGAAATATGTGTCTGTTCATTATGTTTCACTCTCTTATGTTTCTGACGTTACCATGTTTCATTTTTTAAAATATGCTCTGGGAGTTTTACCTTCATAGTGCACCTGTGTAAGGTCGTTGCTATCATGTTTTATTATTTTTGGAGCAATTTCATTGAGATACACCTAATGCTAAAAAATTAAAACTAAATATATTTCATGGAATGAGACTCTTAGGTTTTAGTTTATTTATTATTTTTACTTACTTATTTTTAAAGATTTATTTATTTATGCATACAAGAGGTGGGGTGCAGACCAGAGGTGCATGAAGGTGAGAGGATTCACCAGAGACAAAGTGGGGAGCAGAACAGATGGATCCTCTGAAATACACTGCTGAGGGAAACAGCAAGCAAAACAAGAGAGGTCTGCTGCATCATGTGGGTCAGCTCCCTGGTTGGGAATCAAACTCGTGCTGTAGTGGCTATGGATAGCTTTATAGTGCTGAGTCTTAACTTTGCACCACCTTTTAGGTTTTAATTTAATTTTAAATTGTTTTAAGTGTCCCAAAATACATTGTCATTTTATTTACATATTAATAAAACATGTGGATTTAAATGCATTTTTCATCATATATTTGCATCACAACTTCATGAAATCTGTACGTTTTAATCTCTTATCTAACTGTATAACACCGTTATTAGTATGTAATCATTTTCTACCCAACCACCTGGTCTCAGTGCTATCCTTTGAGAACATTAAGAATTTCAGCCTTTGACCACATTTGTTTCAAATACTGATGAAGACACTAGGCTTCTTTGTGGACCCCTGGTATTGGACAGTTGATGGGCAGTGGCACTTAGACATTCGGGTCCATTACGGCAGGTAGCAACAGTGTTGCTACCAGCCACACTTGTGTTCAGCATGAATCCACATTACTGGAGTGTTCGAACAGTTCCCTTGGTTATTGTCTCTAGCATTTTATTACCTAGAATCATTTTCTTGTGGTACACATACTAAATAGTTGAAATTAAATAACTAACAAGATAGAGAGCTAGATAGACATGGAGAAATTTGGTTTAAGACTTAGGTACCTGATATAAAATGGTTGTTTTAACTGCCATGCATTTAATAGATTTTTCCCTCAGTTAATATGTGAATCTGTTAGTTTAAATTCAAGTATTACTTTAGCTACCAAACTTTCTTGTGTCACTTTGACACATTTTTCACATCATTTTCTCTGCTTTGCTTCTTGATGTCCTAAAACTGTTGCAACTATATTCTTGAAAAATGAATTTCATTTTGGGGACATCTTAGCTTACCTCTTTGACAGCATGTCATATTTCAAGCTGGTGTCCTTCTGGATGGCCACATTCACAATGAGAGTACCAGGCACAAGTTGAACATCATTGTTAATAATTCCGCTTTTTTCAGGGGTGACTGCAGTTCATCTGTCTTACAAACCAAATTTCACTGTTGTACTTTGACTCGTTGGCAGAGTACCTGGCTCACAGTGAACACTCCAACATTTTAAGTAATTATGAATGAATGACCAGTGTCATCTTTCTCTGCGGAGACAGACAGCTAGTCCTGTGGTCTGTTGAGTTTCGACTGTGAGTAGCCTGGAAGGGAACACGCCAGCCTCTGCAGTCTGCTGTGGTAAACCGAAGTCCCAAACCCCTGAAGTGGGAGCAGTTACCCTGTGTCCAGTATAAATATTGATCCTGGGAAAACCCATGGTGCTTTGCTGGAGGTATCTTTGCCATCTTCAAGAAGTGAAATGAATGTTTGCACATGAACTAAAATTTAAAATTGAGACAGAATGAAAGGATTCAAGTCATGCAAAGCAACAAAACATGTCCAAGTTCCCACCTATTTGAATCTTAGTTAACACCATAATCTCTATATGGAAGTTTATATCATTAGACACTTTTTTTTTTCCATACATGACTCTGTTTATTTTAATAGGTAATTGTTTTTGAAATCTCAATAGTGTGAGCTCCTGCATTTATTTCTTGAAGTTTCTGTTTTTTATTTAGAAGTTTTGGATGGGTCGAAGTTGCATGAGACAGGGCATCCCTGATGGCACAGAGGATTAGGTCTCAGCACTATGAAGCCACGAGGGCAGGAGTTCAGTCACCCGGCCAGGGAAGTAACCCAACTGGTGCAGCAGACTGCTCCTGTTTCGCCAACTGCTCTGCTCAGCAGTGTATCTCAGTTAACCCACCTATTCTCTTCCACACTCTGGTAAATACTCGCCCCCCCACCCCCACCCCTCACCTCTGGCCTGTACCCCAGCTCTCATTTGCATAAATAAATAAATCTTCAAAAAAAAAAAATAAGTTGGACTAGACAAAGCAATGGATCCCAGTTGCCAATTTAGGGGGAAGATTCACTTTGAAGTATAAATATTTGAATGTCTTTATCCAAATTCATAGTTGCAAAATTGGCAGAAACTTTTAAATTCATTTTGTATATCTTTTATCTGATTCATAATCCCTTTGCCTCCAGAACAAAATGACTTTGTGACTTTCACCCAAAACTTGTGAACTTCATTGTCTTTTAGTTGTCAAAGTCTCTCCATCTGTAACCATTATTAATTTTAGAAATTCATTTTTCATATGAAACAAAAAGCTTTCTTCTTCAACTCCTTCTTACAGGTTATTTCCTTTAAAACTTAATGCAATGATTTTATGACTTTCCCCATTACTAATAATACATAATCCCTTATTGCCTTGTAAGATCTATTTTATGCATCATATAGTTGAGCTTCAAATAGCTCAGTAAATGAGGTAGCTTAAGTATTTTCACCTTTGTCTTGTAGCTAGTACTTTAAAACACAGGGGGATGAGGGTGATTTGCCAGTGATCACACAAGCAATAAATGGTGGATCCAGGCTGTATGCTCAGATGATCAAAATTCCATGTTCTTTCATTATACCACACTGCGTCAAAAAACCATTTCCCTTTTTAAGTGATGTCCCATAAATTCCTCACTGTCAGACTCTATACCCTTAAATTCTTCAGTTCCTCAGTCATGTCAGCTGTTCCTCAGCTCCTAATTTTTAGAAAGGGCAGCTTTTGTGGCATAGATGTTACACATGTCTCTGGGGGTGTGTGTGTGTGTGCATATGTGACTATGTAGAGCTTGGGAACATGTCAGTCTCCTGGTGGTTATTTGCATAAAGTTCTTTGTAATTGCAATTATTTTGTCATTACAGCTTTTGCAATGTTACCCCTTAGCTACTTTCATTTTGGGTTTAGCAGAGTCCCTTACATATATCAAATTTTATAAAACAGTTCAGAGTTACACATTACATCATTTACTATTTCAGATGACATGGTTTTCATGTAAAAAAAAATACAGGTTTTTTTCACATGAATTGAGGGCCCACCTTTATTTTTTGTGTTATTATTTAGTGAAATCAGAAAAACTTATTTCTGGGCAGTGAGGATTCCTAAGTGTTTCGATCTGTAACCCATATATAGTATAAGGGAAAGCCTTGTATTTGACTGACTTCCTTCAATCTGATTAGCCCAGGAACTAAATGTTTTCAGGTTATTGCAATACACTGGATGAAACTTAAGAATTTCCCTACTTTACTGAGAAACTGCTTTGCCCAGTTGATACAGGATTAGACCAGGATCTGCATGTCAAAGAAAGAGGTTAACCCAATGTCAATAATTACAACTCCATCCTTTAAATCCCCAAAGCAAAGCTAACCACTACCTAGATTGTGAAGAGCAGCAGCACAAGCTGGAACCACAGGTGAACAGAGCATTTGAAACCACAGCTTTGCTGGTACTTTTATATAATTATTTCCATATATTCTGAATAAAACCATAAGACCCCAGAAAACAATAATGGGCCATTGTAGCTGCATTCATTTACAATCTTCCCTTTTTTGAAGCTTACTTTTTATTTAGTTAATTTTACTCTTACTCTTCATTCTTAATGCTACAATGAATATCCTTGCATTGTACTTCTGATTATTTTCTTTTGGGAAAATTCTGGATATGAAATTAAGAGGTCTGAAAATATGGACATTTTCAAGACTTGTGGAAAATTCTGTTAAATTGTCTAGAAATGCTGTGATATTTGACTCTTCCATGCAGTTAGAAAGGATTTTCCTGTCCCGTCTCTACTTACTGTGCATATTGAATTGCCTTTGTCTTAACTCCTCTTCTTCAATAGATTTTTTTCTGATTGCAAATATACACAAGTACTCTCTTTATTATGCCTTTTTATAATCTTTCTTTCTATGAATTCTTTACTCTTTTTTCATTTTGTCAAACTTAATAAAGTTTGACTAACTTTTAAATTCCTGCTTCTTTATTTTAGGCATTCTTTCTTCCTTCCCTACATCAGAGAAGTTTCTCTAAATCTGTGAACATAGTGGATCGTAGAGTGGCCAATTTTTATTCCACTTCCTTTTTGGTCTCGCTATAACTTTGATGTTGTTGTTCTTCACTGCTGAAAATTCTCTCCTTTAGTTGTAAAAGCACTAATAACTCTAGGGCCTCATCCTTACCTGGTCTGCCATCATCCACATTTTGGGAGATGATCTCTTTGATTATCTTCTCTTCTCATTTTATTTGTACTCTTAACTCATCATTCTCATTTATATGTATATATAATGATGATTAATACATATGCATATAATATGTTAAGATTAGTGACTATCAATCCCTGCCCTTAGCTGGTTCTTGTTATGTCTCTTCCATTGTTGAAATGGTTCTTCTATATAAATTTGTTTAATACAGTCCTATATACTCTAATTAAGATGCCAGTTATATAGTGACCCTACATGGTGGCTTCTTGTTTCATTTCACATAGAAACTTTATGACAAACGATAAAAATTCAGAAAACTGTTTCGAGATATGAACTAGGGATATCATTAACCATTTTTTAAAAAGTTCCTCAGCATAGTGCTATCCATGACCATAAAAATACCTAGGCTTGCATTTACTGAACTGGCTGTTGTGAAATGCTCATTTCTCCCTTCCAGAACAGTTACTGACTATAAATCTGTTTTAGGAGAAAAAGAAGTTTGAATAAGGATTTTTTTCCCTGTGGGGCCAGACAAGCTCAGATTTGCCATGTCAGTGTTATAAGAATGTTGGGTGGGGTTTTCAGTGAACACTGGCTAGTTAGGTAGTGACATTCCATACAACACAAAGCCACACAAATCATGAAATAAAATTTTTAAAAGTAGTCATTTATCTTGACTAAAAGTGGTATGCTGGGCTTACTGATAGATTCAGTGAAAATAACCATTCCTGTATGTGTGTTCCTAACTATCTACAATATTTAATTTTTAACTAAAGATTTCAGTTATACTATTTCACTTAATCCTTAAACTATTTTCTAAGATAAGTGATGTCATCCCTGCTTTGAACATTTATGGCTAACGGACACACTTATAAATGAGATGTTCAACCTGCCATTTATAGAAAGGTTGTTTTCTTTGATGGAATTGCCATCTGCAGAGATAGCCAGGAGATGCAGGTACAAATGGGACTCTGGTAGTCAGTATGTAAGCCACACGTGATGCCTTGAAATTCAGTGACAGCAAAAGGAAAGAGTGGGGGCAGAAGACTGGGAGTATATCCAGGAATAACCTTGGGACATTGCAGCATGCAGAAGATGCTCAAGAGAAACCAGCAGACAGATCAAAGAAGAAACTTCTGTTGAAGGAGGAAGAAACCTTGCAGAGACACTTGGCACTTAGATTAAAAAAGAGAAAATAAAGTTTTGGGGTCAGTTGAAGATGGACGGGGCTCCACTGATGATTTTTATAAATTACAGACATGTGAACTACTTCCACTAGATCCTTCTGCTCCCCTCAAAGCAATTGCTATCACCAGCTATAGTACATTCTCACATGTTTTGTATGCTGCTCAGCCATTTTAAAAGAAATCGCTTTGTTCCATTGTTTCTAACCCCAAAGTCAAGTCTTCCTCCCTTACAAAAATAGAATGAAGCTGAGGGTCTTGTCTGTTAAATTTATTGAACATATAACTGAAAATATTTACCAATGTAGACAGCATTTCTCAGCTAAGGCCTCACAAAACAATTCACAAACTTCCCTTAGTGGCTATTGAATGATACACTGATAAGTATTAAACTATGAGAGAAATTCTTGTATGAAATGATCTTTAGGGATTCTGATTAGAGTTGTACATTAAGTGTTTTAGTAAAGTTATGTTTTTCTTCTAACAGCCCTTAGTTTATGTTCTTGAATAATACATCAAAGCTAGTCTCCAAGCATTCAGAATAAAAGATTAGGAAAGAACTCATGTGATGCTTTGCTGTCAAACACTTGCAACTGCAAGATATTGTTTCAGCTCTTTATGGCCTGTCACATTTTTTGATTCAGAAAAATACATTTTAAAATTTTAGTAGAAAAAAAAATCATTTTGGCTTCCCACAGATGCTGTTGTGGAAAATGTGCCTCAGAGTATGTTATTTAGTCCTCCCTCAGAATTTTGGTTTTCAATATAGATCATTACTTCTAATCCACAATTTTACCTAGGAAGTGGAAACTGTGTGTTGACTCTGATTCACCCCCCACAGTCAGCTGCCCCTGGTAAAGCATTTCCTGAGACCTTCCAACCTAAGACCCTGGCATCAGGGGGAAATTCTTTAGCCCACCACTAATGCTTTAGGTAAGGTGATTTCAGGGTAAACATGTAATTTGTAAATGTAGTCATCTGGCGGTAGTTCTCCAGTTTCGTGCTGATAGGAAAATTGAGCCAGTAGCAGTTGGTTCATCCACTGACTTAGTAAGAAATTGTGCTTGTGAACATAAACATTGCTATTTTTTTAGGACAATGTTTTCGGCAAAGCTAGTCATCTCTTTTTCCATATTTGAACCTGGGCAGGATCCTGCTGTTATTCAGGGTTTGTCTGAAACCATGAAACTCATGGCCTTTTCAGGTCATTTCAGGTTTCAGCCTTGGGATTTTGCTTTTAAATGATGAATGATGAGCATCGTTCCCTTCTTGTGCTAGAAAGATGTGTCACCGTGCCGTTGTGACGGGTGGTGTAGAGACACATCAAGTGTATTCAATTATCATGCTCTTTCAATAAGAACCTCTCAACATTAAGGCTTGATGTGAACACAGTTGGCCAACTTCCCTAGGAACTCTCACTTAAATATATAATCTGCATTACACACACAGCATTAGAACATCTGTTCTTGGGTAGGAATGCAAGCATTTGTCTTCCTTTGCCTGCTAAAAAATTACTGGAAAAAAAAAAACCACTTAACATTTTGGATGAATTCAGATAGGGAGAGAGGGCAAGACAAAGAAGCATACTCAAATGAATTGTTTCAGGGCATTCTTGTGTCTTTACAGAACCTCCCATCACTTGTTCCAGGCAAGTACTTTTGTCTGCATGCCATCCACTTCTTAAGCTCTTTATTATTCAGACCTTGAAGATGTATCAGCCTGAGATTGGAGGCACCTTTTAAAAACCATGTAGCACAAGACAGAACTTTTGGTTTTCTTCATTTAAAACACCTGGGTTACTATTTTGCTGCCTTTGTTTTTAATAACCACAACAATAAAACCTCATCTACAATTCCTCACTTTTCTGTGAGGTATGAACTATGAGAAAGGTCCTTATCAGTTCAAAATGTACTGAATGTAGTCAGTTGGCTAAGAAAGCTACAACATAAATCTCTTAGGTCCTAAAAGTTTTGTAACAGTTGCTATGCTACTTAAGGTAAACATTTGTAAGTGTGTGTGTGTGTGTGTGTGTGTATTTGTCCAGGGGAGATTCATTGTAAATGCTGTGTTTTTTAATTGCACTCACCACAGAAATCCTAATAAAAAGACAAACTATGATTTTGCAGAGTTAAGAAGCTATTGTGAAAATAAGCAGTTCAGATAAGACTATTTCAAAAAGAAAGTAGCTTTTCATACTCTAAAAATGGAAAAGATGATATTAGATCCCTTGAATATTTTAAGTTAGCTATGATGAAATACAGAAACACTGCAATGATGATTTTTGCCCAAACGTAACACTGAAAATTCAACGCTATTTTGAGTTTACAACAGATTCGTGTAGCTGTTAATGCTCAATATGTTATTGTCAGTTATTTTCAACAATAAAAGTAGAAATACATCTATTTTCAGTTATTCTTTTAGATTAAATGAAAAATTATGGTCCATACTCATACAGGATTTGTATAAAACTTGTTGGGTAAGTTATGTGATTCTCAACAGTAAATTTTCAGTTTGGCTTTTTTTTTTTCCCCAAGGGAAAAAATCTCTGGTGATTCAAAAGACTTACAGAAGTTAAAATTGCATGTATTTGGGTCTGTTTTGTTGACAGCACACTCCCTCAAAGGCTTTTTTTTTTTTTAAGGTTTATTTATTTATTCATACAGAGCTAGGGTACAGGCCGGAGGGTGAGAGCATTCACCACGGACAGAGTGGGGAGCAGAACAGGCAGATCGACGAAGTCCACTGCTGAGGGGAGCAGCGGGCGGGTCAGGAGAGGTCTGCCAAGCCATGTGGTCATCTCCGGGGCAGGTGGGAATCGAACTCATTCGGGAGTGGCTTAAGCTTCTTAGTGCTGTGCTTTAACCCGCTGTGCCACCAGGGAGGGCCCCCTCACAGGCTTTTTAATGCATGCTTGTTAAATGATTTAGCGGACATAGTATAACATTAACGTTTGTTTCTACTTAATAGTAAATTGAGAAGTCTAGGACAGCATTATTAATTAGCTCGCACTTCCCTAACGAAGCCCATGGGCCAGCTGACTTATTTTCTCACATTTCTGGAGGTTAGAAGTTTGCAATCAATGTGCAGTGAGATTGGTTTCTTCTGAGGCCACTCTCCTTAGCTTTCTCCCTGGACTTCACCTGATGTTTCTGCTCTGGATATCCCAGTCTGAAGCCTTTTCCTAGTAGGATGGTATCAAGAAGACAAGAGACCTAGATGTAGAGAAAATGGATCTTCTTGTATCAGGAAATCACATAGAATCCTTAGATGTAAAAGCTGGAAAGAAGCTTAGAGATCAAGAACTTACAAAAGAGGAAACTATAGCTCAGTAGTTCACTGCATTTGCACAAATTCTCTTTCCTCAATGTGAGCAGGACCCGGGTGAAGACAAGGCTCAGGGGCTTCTGCCAGGATGCTGCTCTTCCTATTGTCTTTCAGGTGATGTTCAGCAAGGCATTTAAAGAACCTCAGTTTGTAAAGTTTTTAGCCTGGTTTGATAGGCTGCCACACTACATAGAGATTGATGCCCTTTTCTGGTTTTCACCTTCTAACCTTGTCAGGTCAACCCGGAAGGGTCTAGGCTAAACCCTGCAGGTAATAGCAGAGAAGAGTGAGGGTGCTGATTGAGTTGTTTACATTGCTTAACACCAAGAAAGTTTGCTTTCCATGACTGATCATTGTTATCCAGAAACTAAGTAGTGTCTATTTTCATGGTGACTGAAAAAGAGAGAAAATAGGAAATGTGCAGATCTAATGCAATTTGAGGCACGTAACCCAACCGTAAGTGTTTTCAAATAACAATGATTTCGCTAGAATTTTCTAGATACCAAATATGAGCAAAAGAGCTATTAGCTTGTAGTGAAAGGAAGGGCTTTTCTCTACAAGAAAAATTAAAACTTAAAAAAAAAAATAGAGGACTTTTTCCTTTCCCTGTTGCTCTTCTTTTCCACTGAAAATCCCTTTGGACAACATGGAAAAGCAGAACTTGGGAAGTGAATGACTTGGTTGTTCCTTGAACCAGTGTGGTTGAGGGTGGGGGGTGACTGTCATGAGAAACCCTTCAGTAAAGCCCTGTTTCATCTTTCATCTTTCATCTGTTCTGCCTAGTGATTGATTCTTTGGATCTAAGGCAAGTGAGTAGATTCTCCCCTTTTGTCGTTTGGGTGGGGAGTGTGTGTGTGTGTGGTCTTTTAAAATTGATCTCAGCAAAAAGTTTAAAAGCTCAGAAGTTTGGAACACCACTCAATATGTGTATGCAATGTGTACACCTAGTTGCTTTCTTCCACCTTTAGTAGCTGGAGAGACTGCTATTTTGATATTTCATTGACTCCAAGATGTGCCTATTTTGTATGTCCACTATTGCGGGCTTATGTTGTATTATGCTTTCTTTTGTAAAAGTATTTTACCTTTATCTCAGCAATATGGATTTCATTCTGTCTCCAAAAGCTGTGAAAGCAAAATAAGCCTACTCATTCTTGGTGTGGTCTTATTTGAAAATAGCTTCACTAACAATTTTATATCATTCCTAAAATAGGCAACTGTATTATGACACTTTAATGAATAATATTTACTTTGTATTCATGCTTTAAACATTTAATTTCCATGTTCAGATGATGACACCTGGTATTTGTTTTATATCATCATGGTCATGAGTAATACTTTATTTCTTTTAGGGTATTACTGACCCTTAATTTTTGTCCTTTCTAAAGATAAATTTTGGCTTCTAAATTGAATCAATATTAATTCAATTGGTTAAATCAATAATTAAAACTTCTTTAAATAGTTTTCTATATCCATGATATAGTTATCACTCATAATAACACTCCCTATCATAGCAAATTTGTACTTCATGGGTAGTTAAAAAAAATATATTGCAAATAACTAGAGTTGTATTAAATTTGGTTTTTGCTCTAAAATTTCAATTCTAACTGGTAGAACAAAATATTACAGATTAATTGAAAACATTAGTGTTCAAATTTTAGCCACAGGGACTGTGTCTGTCCAAAGAACCCTGATCCTTTTTCTGCCTTTCAGGTCATGTGCCCACAAGATATCCCAAAAAGGGGATCTTTTTCCAGTTGACACTGTTGAGATATATGGACCAATAATGGCCTGTTAGCGAGGAAGTTTTCATGGATGAATTGAGTTTAAAGAAAGGCTATTGTAATTGGCAAACCTTTATTATGTGCATCACCAGAGAGAGAGTTGTGCATATGCATCACATGTGGGAAAGGAGGGCAGCATTAAGTGTGGATTGAAATACAGGTCTGAAATGAATACAACATGCGCAGTGTTAGCGAAGAAATGAGATCGAGTGGAACAAAATGTGCATGTCTTTGATGAGCAGAGGATTAATGAAGAAGGTGAGCAAAGGTCAGGTTGTGAGGCTCCTACACAGGGTAAGAATTTGAATTTTGTCCTCTAGATGAATATTCCTGGAGTTTATCCTAATTCATCACATGATCAGTGATGACTTATTTTAGGTAGGTAAACCTAGGGTTACACATCTTAGAAAAAAGCAATAAGGGAAAGTTTTTAGGATATAGAAAAAAGTAAGAGGTAACTGTGCTTGACTTTCAATTACCTCAACCAAGTAATGAGAGTATAAAAGAAAAAGTTGATAGTGTTTTTATAACTGCTATTATTTTTATCTGACCATCAAAATGAGTTCATATTTATTATTGAAAATATTAAAAACATGGATGTTTATTAAGAAAAACATTAAAATCACTGCTATTAAAAGCACAGGTAAACATTATTGACATTGTATGTGCTTTTGATTTTTTTGTTTGATTTATGTCTGTTGAAGTCATGGTCTAGTAATGCTGTATTTATATTGCTTGGTTTCCTTTTAGTTATGTTTTAGATTGTAGGCCATTTCTTTAGTTAGTAAAATTCCCTAAAGATCTCATTTTTAATGACTGTACACTGCTTCATTTTACGAGTACAGTATGATTAACTATCCTACTACGGTAATTTAGATTTGATACTGTGAACAGCAGCCAACATGTATGTATTCCTCAATACCCTTTTCTCTCCCACCACAAAAAAAAAAAAGGTATAATAAAAAAAGTTAAACATTTAATCATGTAGTTGGCCCATTTGGATTTCAATCCTGACCTATCAGTCCTTACTTAGTTCACTGTAAAAATAGGGGAAGGAGAGATTCTCAATGAACGTTATTGACATCATTGTCTCATTTTGTTTATGTCACTTAAAACAATGATGCTTAAGTCATTCCTCTGTAGCTAGGCATTTAGGCTGCTTGCAATTTTTATTTCAAATAATGTTGCAGTGAATACTTCACATACTTCTGTGTGCACAAGTCAGAGGTTATAAACGTTGAAGTTGAAGTAAATTGCAGGAACATAGGATGTGTACATCTTCAACCCTGGTTTCCCATGTCTCTCCATTACATGAACCAGAGTGATTGTACCAAATGCACTCACTTTTAAGGCACAGCAGAGCAATTCCAGTTTACTCACATCCTTGGCAAGCCTTTCTTTTAAATGCCTGCCAGTGTCATGTGTATAAACTAGAATTTCCTTTTTTGTATGTGAAAAATAATATCTCAATTTATCTTGCATTTCTCTGATAATTAAAGAAACCTAGCATGTTTTTATGGCTGTTGGCATACGAGTTTCCTGTCTGGAATTGCCTGGTTTCTACTGAGTTGTTTGTCCTTACATGTTTACTCTGGATGCTGGTCTTGTGACAGTCAGGGATTTTGCCAAGATGTTTTTCCAGTGGTTTTCGCTTTTACTTCTGTTAAAAAAAAAAAAAAAAGTAGGCAAATTTATCAAACTTAGCTTTTATGTTTTGTGTTTTGGGTATTTTTTACCTTGTTTAACCTGATCTCTAATGTAAAAGTTTTCACCTATAGTTAATTTTAAATCTTTAAGGACCAGTTATTTTATATTAAATGTATACTTCATCTCCTGTTCATTTTATATAACTATCAGATGAGTTACTAGATTTAAGAAAATGAAAAGTAAAATAAAAAAAAGTTACTAAGCTTTTTTCTAATTTCCAGTGCAAATCCATACTTGAACCATAGTGACTTTTCCTTTAAGAAACAGATATCTACACTCACCAGTTATCACCTTGTGGAAATGAAGTTTATATCTTTCTGATTGACCACACAGAAGTTTTTGCTTATGTACATGAAATCCTGGCAGCGTAATAACCATGTTATGAAGAACCTACTTCTCATGTGATCATGCCCTCAGTCTACCGAGCTTCATACGTAAAGTCCAGAATGAAGACACTGACATAAATTAAGTTAACCGAGGATCTGTTTTACTTTCAGCAGTTCACAGAAGCTGTGAGCCCGTCAGTGCTACCGCCCTCAGCGATGCCCCTGGACCTGCTCAACAATGCTGTCACTGCCTTCAGTACACTGGAAGATCTTATTCGGTATCTTGAACCAGACCGATGGCAGTTGGACTTGGAAGATTTATATAGGCCAACTTGGCAACTTCTTGGCAAGGCTTTTGTTTTTGGAAAAAAATCCAGAGGTAAATTTTCTTTTCAGATTAGAATCTCATCTAATTTTCTTAGAAGCTGGAATGTTTCCTAATCTCGGCTCTATGTTTTAATTTTCGTGACACCTGAGCATATTTTCATGCTAAATGAGAATGCATTATAGCTCAATGAGTTTGAAATTTAAAAGAGGTACTGTAACAGAGACATCTATTATACATTACAGGGAGAGGTACCGTTTTCTTTGCCCTACTCAACTATGGGTGGAGTTGAGTGGGCAGGTAAAGCTTCTGAAATGACCACTGTTGACCATATGAGTCTATGTTCTCTTAAGAGCCAAAGTGCTGACAATGAAACTTAATTCCATCTGGTCAAGAAATTGAAAATGCTGTTAACCAAGTTGACTCCAAGGTTAGCTCATGTTCCTAGAAACTCTCGAATTGGAAAGCATCTATTTAAGACACAAATGAAAATGTAATGGAAATAGTTGGATAATTAGAATGCACTCAAAATTCTGTTTCAGTCTGTCAGAAACATTGAAATCTACCCAGGGGTCACTTGAAAGAATGGAATGACAGTCTAAAGAATTGATACTGAAAGAACATTATTTAGTTAATTTGAGTGATTCACTAGGGCAGTTTACACCAGACTTGTTCTAAATCATGTCGGGAAGAAACCTGATGCTTACCCTTTCCTGCTAAGAGGTTCAGCCTTTTGGATCTGGAGCTTTAATCTCTGCAGGTCATGTTGGGACTTGCCAGCCATGGTATTTCGCCATGCCAGCAGACATGGTTTCCTCTCAGCGATATTTAAAATCTGTGTTCAAGACCATGGGCAGCTAAATATTGTGCAGATGGTGAAAGCTGCTACAAAATTTTAAATTTTGAGTTTGATAAATAATTGAGAAACACTGCTCCCCGGCCCTCCCACTTAAGAAGAGAAAAATGAAGACTCAGGGATCTATCTGGAATAGTTGGGAGTAGAACCTTTGTTGCAAATTTTAAGTATTTATCATGTTGATCTGTAAAAAGCTGTGAGAGGTATAAACTCAATTCCAGTTTTTTGACAGCTGACTTTAGGTTTCCAGCCTGAAAATTCCCCTTCTAGCCATGCCTTTAGCCACCAGGTGCTCCGGAAGATTTAGCCTGCAGCTAGCATGCATTTAAAAGCATCCAGCACTGAACCAGATCTTTCAAATACTCATTTAGCACTTTCCAAATTGAAATCCTTTGCAGTTTGCCAAAACTATTAACTTTTTGTGCAGACGGTAAGTGTGAGAAAAGCAGTGTATATTTTTGGAACTTTACATAAACTAAAATGCAGGTGTGGGATAACATCTATATAGACAAAACCAACTCCCTTCCCAGGAGTCTCTCTACAAAGAAACAGGGAGTAAGACATTTAAAAGCTTCTAATTAGACATCAAAATAGATTTTCCTCAGAATAAACATATCTCACTGTTACCACATTCATCTTTGAGAGACCACCCTCAGATAGCATTACAGTAATAGAATCTCCCTGGGCTGAATATCTTAAAAGAATGAACAACTAAGTAAAATGTGAGCACAGTTGTTTTTTGTTTTTTCAGTTAGTAACATCTTTTTAAGTAAGATGTGCAAAACTGATGAATCTGAACAAAGAAAGTTTACACTGGCAATAACATCATGCTCAGATCTTCATTCTTTTGAGAACCTAATTAGTACATGTATTGTCTTAGAAGTTAGTTATGGAAAAAGAAAAAAAAAACTGAAGGTTGTATTTTACTTTACAATATTTTGCACTGAGAAATCTTATGAAAGTATTATTAAGTTATAGAAGAGTATGTGTCTGGGCATGTACTCATGCTCCTGTGGGCTCTCTGTCTCTGCCTCCCTCTGTTTCTCTCTCTCTCTCTTCATTTTGAGTTTGAATCCTTAGAGTATGTAAATCTCAAATAACATAGTCCAGATCTAAAATCCTTCATTGTGTTTGCAACCTCATGTAAGGCTGCAGTAATGAATTTGTCTCCTTATTTTCCCTCTCTTCCTCCCTTTCAAGTTTTTCATTCATACCTTGTTACTGAAGAAGAAAAATACCACGATTTCTAAGCCAGGCTTACCTAGTATTTAGAAAGGGCTTTTGACTTTTGTGTCAAACATGATAAATGAGTGGAAGCTAAGTTGAAAGTATGTTTAAATTTTTGCATTATAGCAGGTATCATAACTTAGTTCACTTGGGAAATATATCTAACCTTTTATTGTGGTTAAGTAAACATTTTAAAGCGAACATATACAGTCTCATTTTCTATTTTCATGAAATAGTGTGTTTAAAACTATTTGAGCTAGATAAATATCCTTTGAAAGCTAAGAGCTTTATTCACATTCTAAAGAAGTATAAACCTCAAATGAGCAAAATTTAGACAACTGGCTTTTGTGTGTATGCATGTTTTAAGTTTTCTCCCTTCTTGCCAGCTACTACCTTCAAGAGAAAAGACTGAAATATATTTATGTATAATTTTAACAAAGAAGGAGAACTATGCATATATACTATTCAGCAAAATTACATAGAGTAAAATCTGTGACACCATTTAACCTAATTATCTCATTAATTTTACTTGAGATAAGTTGGTCTTTCATATCACTCAAGAATGAACTCATTTTATTTTAAATATTTAAAAGCTTCTCTTTCTCAGGATCATTTTTTAGATGAAGAAGAAATCTTTAAAGACTCCAAAAATAATGATTTTTTAATAAGCTGGAAAAAACAATTTTTAACCAAGTAATATGAATTAGAATTTCCCTTGTGCTTCTTTATATTTGAACAAGATTTGGTTAACCCTACAGCTTACTGTTTATACTTTAATATATTTCTTGAAAATATATAAATTGGCTACCTATAAAATTTTAGAAAGATTTCAGCTCATATACGAGTATAACACAGGCAAGAAAACAAGTGCTTAATAACTGCCTTGCCATTTATAAAATATTGAAAAATTGACCCATTATATTCAAAAATTACATTGCAATTATTATTTGAAGCCACTTTTAACCAGAAAACTTTTTCTTTCAATTCATGTTTCAATATATTCAAAGCAACATGAGCAAAAGGTATTTAATCAGACTTTATATTTTAGTTAATATGTCAAAACTTTAATAAAACTTTAATCTTGGGCACTCCCTGGTGGCACAGTGGGTTAAAGCACAGCACTGAGAAGCTAAAGCCACTTCCACATGAGTTCGATTCCCACCTGCCCCGGAGGTGACCACATGGCGTGGCAGACCTCTCCTAGCCCGCCCGCTGCTCCCCTCAGCAGTGTACTTCGTCGATCTGCCTGTTCTGCTCCCCACTCTCTCTCTGATGAAGCCTCTCACCGCCCCTGAGCCTCTGGCCTGTACCCCAGTTCTGTATGTACAAATAAACAAATCTTTAAAAAAAAAAAAGCACCTTTATTTTGAAGAAAAATCAGTTCTGGGTATGCTATTCAAAACTCTTCCATTTTCTTGGAGTACCTTTTATTTGGATAATTCTTGGTGGGGGGGAGCAGTTATAAAGCAGAAGTAAAAATTATACTAGAAGAGAAACACATGCCTTTTGCAGCATCATGGATGGAGCTGAAAAAGATCATGCTTAGTGAAATAAGCCAGAAAGAAAGGGGAAAATACCGGATGGTTTCACGCATAGCAAGAATATAATGGACCAGGCGAGAAAATAATAATAATAATGAACAGCTATATACCAGAGACATTTTATGGGAGGTGGAGTGGGGAATGGGATCCAAAACTGTGGGAGGAGTGAAATGCACTGGACTATGGTGATGACACATGGGTGATTTGGTGATGGGAAGCCCACGGGGATTCCAACTGAGATGAAAAAATATACAAAATGATGTAAAAATAAACTATTATATTATTTAAATAAGTAAATAAATACAGCCTTTCAAAAAATTATACTAGATAGGTTTCTCCAATAATAAAGTAGTGCTTATATGTTATGTATAAATTCATATTCGTACCTGTTATTTTGATATACATTTTTTCAAGGTAGTATCATGTCATAGTTAAAAACAATGGTTCTTTGAGAATTTAATACAACCATTTGATGAAAAGATATTTTGTTTGGGCTTCACAAGTAGATATTCTTTTAACGAATAAAGTACAACATAATTGACTTTTTAAAGAACAGAGACAATGGCTATCAACTAGACATTTCTTCTATCCTTTACAAGGGCAGAACAGGAATGCAAAGGAGTCTAGTTATCTAAATTTCAAAAGAGCAGAAATTACTCAATGCACCAAAACTATGCTTTCCAGTAACTCATGCTTTTATAAAATGTATCATTTTCTTCACCCACTGCTCCACTCAGCCATTTTCAAAAATCCATTCATCCCTCTTCATAGATTTTGATTCTTATTGCCAGTATTTCTAGAAGTCATTCTTCATTCGCTGCATGAGTTTGTCATTTTTTTAAAAATTGCATTTATTTTTTTAATAAAAGCATTCATCATTTTCTATTCTATTCTTCTTCCCTCCAATGCTCTCCCTGTTGCTTTCTTCCTAAGGTTAAAAGGTGTAACCCTGTTCTTGCTCTATAAAGTTTCCTATTTATAGCCGTCAACTGTTTGGTTGGTGCTGTTCTTCATGTTACACAATGGCATCTCTTTATTGGTCACTAAGTCATAATGAAGCTTTGTTTACTATAAAATGGAAAGTCTTAACTTGTGAGCTGCATAGCCCGGAAACCTAGTTAAAATAAGAAAGGCAGTTAGGAGTCTGTTCATGCGCTAGCTATGTTTCTTCATGAAAGAGAGTGTGATGAAACACATTCGGGCTCAGAGCATGAATGAACATCTATTTTTCTTTGCTTTGTTTTGTGCCCTGCAGTGGTGGATCTGAACCTTCTAAAAGAGGAGGTGAAGTTATACAGCTGTACACCTCGTAACTTCTCTGTGTCCATAAGGGAAGAACTAAAGAGAACCGATACCATTTTCTGGCCAGGCTGTCTCCTGGTTAAACGCTGTGGTGGAAACTGTGCCTGCTGTCTCCATAATTGCAATGAATGTCAGTGTGTTCCAAGCAAAGTTACTAAAAAATATCACGAGGTAGGTATATCATTTTATTTTGGGGTTCCTTTGTGTGTTTTTTGTCTTAAAAGTAACAAAAGGATAGAAAAGAAAATAATATTTTTAACAAAAGAGGTGTAGCATTCACCCCCCCAAAAAAGAAGAAGAAGAAGAAGAAGAAGAAGAAGAAGAAAGCAAGGTTTACAAAATAATTTATCTTTTGATATTCTTTTATTTAGGATTTTTAGCTGACAAACTCAGACAGTAAGGATTTAGAAAGCTCATCCTCTCAGGAGTCAGGGAAGTTTTGTCATATTAAAAAGAAAAATGTTCTAATGGGAAAAGAATCAGTGAAGCTTAGCAATTTTTCAAAATATGAAGGAAAATATTTTAAAGAGAAACTTGGAGAAAAATGATGGTCTGTGCTGGAGAAAGGAGATCTCTGATACTTATTTTTCATCAGGGGACATAAACCCCAAGAAGACATGTTCATAGAGATATTAATCTTCCTATCAGTCAATTACCTCAACTAGATTAGACTTCTTATGGATTCTTCACCCTTTATGTCGTCATTCTGTGGAATTAGTGTTGGACTCTTCCCAATTCGATGGAACCTCAGACCTGTCGTGCTCATATCTCAGGAAGCTGTCCCTCCTGTGTCTTTATGAGTCACTTTTAATTGTTACAAAACACTTACATTATTCCAAGCTAAAATTTGTCCTTCTGAACCTACATTAATATGACTTCACTTCATTTTTTAAAATTTTTCCAATAAATAAAAGGTTCACACAGAATTTAAATATCTACTCAATAAGTAACTAATATAGTTTTTCCTGTGAATAAAGACATTCATGAAACCCTTAGCTGTCAGGTAATCTAAATATGTGCTTTCATAAATCACACTACATATGACAATTGTCCTACCAAAGGCAGGAAGGATTTAGGATTATAGCCTGGCATGAGTGACTGTTCCGACTGTATGTGGTGACATCCATAGACTTAACTTTCATTGTAATTTTCCCACTAACTGGGAGATATGTGCAAGTAGATATAAGAATAGAATGCATTAGCTATGCCAGTATTGTAATTTATATCATTCCAAAATGATTTATAACAAAAGTGTGATAATAAGGAATAGCACTAGTATCTTACGAGTCATTAGTTTTGATGCTATCTTAAATTGCTCAAAACTACTATCAGTTCTGACACATAAAATAATATTCAATAGATATGAGGTTAAATTTCAAAGTTAGAGTTATAATATTAATCCTAGAATTATGAAATGCAATGTGCTTTAAAAGTTTATCATTGCTTACAGATTTTAAAAGACTTTACAGTTTCTCTCTCTATGAAGAAAATTACTAAAGAAAAAGTAATTAATGGTAATAGTTTGAGTCTTTATACAATTATTTCCCACTCTGACTTTAATAATTCATATTTGGCAGAAGGATGAATACTGGCTATGTCACTTTTCTCTTTAAGCTTCTGTTCACTCATGTGTAAAATAGAGACAAGAATCATAAATGACTTGGTAGAATTCTTGTGACTTAAAGTATGTAAAAATATTATTATAGTGCCTGCCACCCTATAAACATTCAAAAAACGTTAGCTAATTAACCTCTGATATGACCACATACTCCAAAGGATGTACAATCATTCTTCATTTTCTTTTTTTTTTTTTAATGTTTAAGTAGAAAAGACCTAAGACTTGACTTGTGCCTTTGTGGATTAGTAATAATTTCCAGAAATGGTAGCTTTTAGTAATTGCTCTATGAATCTATCTGTGTCAGACCCAAAGAACAGAGAAGCTAGACAACTTGCTAACATTCTGTCTCTGTTCTTTGTTCCTAATTCAAACAAGCTTTCTGAAGCTTTATCATTTCTCTTACAAGAAATGTTAGTTCTTATCAAATATTTTTAATATCATGGAATACATAGCTGGGTCCTTTCGTCACAGCTCTAAAAGAAGATGTGTTTAGTATCACCGTCCATTTTGCTATGTTTTTATTAAAAATCTCAAATATCTAAACTGCAATATCACCATGTCCAGGCGGTATTGTGGTTAGTGCTGTCAGGCCGCACAAGCAACACAGTAGGACGCAGCTGCAGAAAGTTAGCTCTGACAGAGGCTGAAGTCTATGAAGTACATCTAATCCAGCTCATCAGCTTTATAGAGGACTTGAAAAGTAGCCAAAAAAATTAATGAGTGGCATAATTGAGCAAACTCAGCTGTACAGTGATCGTGTTTCTTTTCCCAGTATTGCTGTATTCACACGCGTTGCTTCAGCATAAATATTTGTCCAATTCATGAATAAATGAATGAGCCAGCCGAACAAAGAATCGTGTAGTAGTTGGTTCCAAAAGAGTTGCCCACGGTGAAATTTTCTATGGTCTTGTCAGATGAGTAACTGATTCCATAAGCTTTCCTTTAAGGATTGCTCTCTTTTCTGAAGCAGCAGCCTTCAAACTGTGGGAATTAAATAGTCCTGTATTTCCTGACGTGGTGCTGCTCACTGATGATACTTTCGAGAGGTGGAAGATGTGCTCAGATGCTTTCATAAGGGAAACAGCAACATTCTTGGCTATGAAATTGAAAGCTACAAGCATTGACAAATTTCAAAGGTGGTTTATGTGTTTCCCTTTTAGGTCCTACAGTTGAGACCAAAGATCGGTGTCAGGGGATTGCATAAATCTCTCACCGATGTGGCCCTGGAGCACCATGAGGAGTGTGACTGTGTGTGCAGAGGGAGCACGGGAGGATAACCACACGCGTGGCTGCCATTGCCCAAGCCTCCAGCCCAGTGGCTGATTCTGTTCTAGAACTTATGTATTTTCTTCATCCATAATCTCAATGTCTGCTTCAGGGACTTTTCATCTTCAGGATTTACAGCGTGTTCTAAAAGAGGAGACACAAGTGGAATCAAGAGTTGTGCAACAGCTCTTTTGAGGGGAGGCCCAAAGGACAGGAGAAAAAGTCTTTCATCGTGGAAAAAAGATTAGATGTTGTAGGTCACTAGCTAGTAACAGGGTCACCTTGCTCCACTAGCTGTGCTCCGTATTTCAGTGATCTCTCTCGAGAAGGCTTAAGGTCATGTCAGTACAGGAAATAAACTGTGCACATGGGCACCTGATTCTCTTCTCTTGCTTAACTCTAAAGCTCCATAAGCTGGGCCTAAAATCACAGAAATCTGGAATTTTTCTCCCTTCTAGTCACATATCCATAAATCAGAGTGTTCTATCTTCTACAATCATGGTTTTTAAAAAGGAACTATATTGCTATGAATTAAATTTATGTCATGCTGAAAGAAAAGACTGGATTTTCCATATTTCTTAATTAAAATTTCTACCATTTAGAAGAAGAGAACTACATCCATGGTTTGGAAGAAACAAACCTGAAAAGAAGAGTGGCCTTATATTCACTTTATCTACAAGTTGGTTTATTTGTTTTATTGTGTACATTTTTATATTCTCCTTTTGACATTATAACTGTTTGCTTTTCTAATCTTGTTAAATATATCTATTTTTACCAAAGGTATTTAATATGCTTTTTTATGACAACCTAGATCAATTATTTTTAGCTTGTTAAATTTTTCTAAACAAAATTGGTATAGCCAGAGGAACAAAGATGATATAAAATATTGTTGCTCTGACAAAAATACATGTATTTCGCGCTCGTATGGTGCTAGAGCTTAGAGTGATCTGCATTTCAAAGTATTGAAAGGGAAGTCAATAGAATTTGGTAAATTGCAAAGAAAGTTTGAAAAATAAAAGTTATATTTGCCACCCCTGTTCTTCGGATGCAGAGTAAAAGCTATGAAAGTAGATGTTCAGATCCTGGTCTTACTAGTCTCCAAAATCCTTTTGGGAAATATGAGCATAGCTCAGAAGAACATAAAGCACCTTGAAATAAGAGACTTCACAGTTCCTGAGACATGCTCTGCTGTCCTGTGGATACACATCCTATTTATTATACTGTTCTGGTTTTATCTTTAAACTCTGTTCCATACATGTGTATAAATACATGGATATTTTTATGTACAGAAGTATATCCTTTAACCGATTCACTTATTGTACTCTTTGCAATTGAAAAGAAAATCAGTAAAATACTTTGCTTGTAAAACGCTAAATATCGTGCCTAGGTTATGTGGTGACTATTTGAACTTAAAATGTATTGAATCACCAAATAAAAGAATGCAGCTATTTTGGGGAGAAATTGAGTGAATGCGCGCATGTGTGTAAGTGTGTTTGTGTGTGCAAGATTTGTCTATAATTAAAGTGGTAAGGTTTCATGTTACGTTGATTTTCAGTATGCAATAGCCCGTCTACGTCAATTCAAAAGACAGGTGCATAATTGAACATTTCTGATGGGACTTTCTTGCTTCTTCACAGCAATGCTTTGGAACCATAGTTTTCTTTTTCGCACTGGCCTTGTTACTGATTTCTAATTAAATTGCAACTGACTTGAAAGTAGTATGTGTTTTATGAAATGCTTATTACTAAATTACATGGTAGCATCAAACTGGAAAATAGAAATGCGAACCTCCACCTTTCCACTCATGCTTTTCATTTTCAGTGACAATTCTAAGTCAGTGAGTATGCGCTGGCAGTGCCTACTGGCAGTGGAAAAGTTGTGTTTTCCACAGCTCACCTCCAAGTGTGGTGTTCATCTTCCGACAGAGATCTTTGTTCAGAGGCATCTCAGCACCATCCCTCATTTTCAACTTGCTGGAGGTTTCTAGGCCCAGGAACTGAGTTGTCTGCATACTCCTCCTAGGCACTCCCTTTTGGGGTACTTGTTGATCTGGACATCCTACCCTGTGCCCAACCACATGAAAAACAATAAAAAGAACACACATGTTTGTTCCTATTGATCAACCTTTTCCTACTTTTATCCCGCCTATGGAGTCTACTATTCAATTCTATGCTGTACTGAAAATGCTCTTCAGAGTGTCTTCTTTTAGCAACTTGGGACTCTCGAGAGCATAGTAAACATGCTACTGAATCTTCAAGTAAGTGGCCTCCAAGGATGTGTTTAATCCAGTCCTTATACCCATTGAATTGAATACCTGCTTTCCCTTTTAAAGAAAGTGATTGTTTCCCTTTATACTGTGGTAGGTGCCACAGATCCAGGAGACTGGTTAAAACCCAAAGTACCCTACTTCTGTCTACTGACTCCTTCATTTTACAGATGGAGAATTTCAACTTCAGAGATAATTTAGGAACTCTAGG
>NW_004567119.1:14058938-14065308 GCF_000260355.1 Condylura cristata | reverse complement strand
GGGCAGGCGGGAATCGAACTCATGTGGAAGTGGCTTTAGCTTCTTAGTGCTGTGCTTTAACCCGCTGTGCCACCAGGGAGGGCCCCCAATGCTATATTTTTAAAGACATATCCATTTGGTCATTTGGAATTTAATAAAAAATAACAGGAATTTATAATACAATATGACAGCATTTATAATTGAAATACTCCTGGGAGTAGAGAAGAAATAATTCCTTCTAAAGCTATGAAGGGGAACAGAGGAAGAAAAGCTTTGTGAGAAGTGACACTGAAGCTGAGAGGAAGGAGCTGATGTAGGTAAGCAGCGCCACAGCGCTCCGAAGTGGGTACGTGCCAGCAGAGACATGCGAAGAAATAGTGATATTTTCAGGAAACAGTAAGTGTTCACCAGAGCCCTATTATAGGCTTGCTGGAACAATACTAGCAGAAATAGCAGTATTAAGTTGGAGTCAAAATACTATGCAAAACATTAAACTACAATCTCCTGGAGAGCCATTGTAAAAGCTCCTATCTGAGTGGCATGATCACATTTGTCTACTGGGTTCTTCTGATAGTGGTATAGTGGGGGTGGGGTGGGGAGTGAGAATAGAAGCAGAGCAGGAGGGGTGAGACGTGAGGATCTCGGGTCTGCAGCCACAGAGATGGGGAGAGAGAGCCCTATTCGGGAGAGAGTGAAAAGGCAAAGTCAATGAACTTGCCAATTTCAACCATTTTAAGTATGAAGAAGAAGTAGGATGTCAAGCCAATAAGCTATTGTATTTTCAATTTTCCTACTCCTTCCTAGGGATGTTAGGGTTATGACTTTTAGAATTTTAAATGCATTTACAGTAAGTACAATATCGAAATCTTCTTGGATGTAAGTGTATATTAAGTGTATAATCTTATATAAAATGCATTGTATTACATTAAGTGTGTTATTTTACATAAGTGATGTCAAGGGTGCTTTGGATTTTTGTCACTTCTCAAACCTAATTGGAGACAGAAGTAAATGCATCTGGAGTGGATGGTGCAAATGGAGGGTAAGGACGCCATGGACGATGTTTTCTGGAGCAGCTTCTCATTCCTTGGTTACTGGTACCTTTTCAGAGTGGTAGAAGAATTATTAGATGAGGAAGGAAACAAGATGTAGGAGTGAAAATTATAGACATGCAAGCCTGCCTCATGCTCTTTTATTTTATAAAATGTAACTAAGCAGGGGCCCTCCCTGGTGGCACAGCTGAAGCACAGCACTAAGAAGCTAAAGCCACTTCAGCATGAGTTGTATCCCTGCCCAGGAGGTGACCCACATGGCGCGGCAGACCTCTCCTGACCCACCCGCTGCTCCCCTCAGCAGTGGATTTTGTCACTGAGCCTGTTCTACTCCCCACTCTGTCTCTAGTGAATCCTCTCACCGCCCCAGCACCTCTGGCCTGCTCCCCAGTTCTGTATGCATAAATCTTTAAAAAAAAATGTAACTAAGCAAATGATCCATCTTTCAGGGACAAAGGCTCATCAGAGAAAAACAGATTGTGGTCAATACATTCAATATTTCTGGAATTCTGAGAAATGATCACCATATTTGCCATTAATGGGTTGAATTTTTTTTTTTTTTTTCAGTAAAGTACACAGGGAAATTTATGAGTGGGAAGAATAAAGCCCTTACGTGTTACATCCTTGCCATTGCAACAGACTGCATAATTCCTACCTATACAGGAATTGGCTTTCAAATTTTTTTTTTTTAAAGATTTATTTATTTGTGCATACAGAACTGGGGTACAGGCCAGAGGCTCAGGGGCGGTGAGAGGCTTCACCAGAGACAGAGTGGGGAGCAGAACAGGCAGATCGACGAAGTACACTGCTGAGGGGAGCAGCGGGCGGGCCAGGAGAGGTCTGCCTCGCCATGTGGTCACACTCCGGGGCAGGCGGGAATCGAACTCATGCGGAAGCGGTTTTAGATTCTTTGTGCTGTGCTTTAACCCGCTGCGCCACCAGGGAGGGCCCGGCTTTCAAATTTTTAAGCAAAAAATTAATGTTAAAAAAATTAAATATCCTTTAACAGTTGAAACTGTTTCCTAGCAAACCTATTCAACTGCCATTTCTTTGCAAAATTAAGCAGATTTATTTATGTATTATATTTTGGATTCTTATTCTATAGTAAAATTAATTTCTTGAATCAGAATTTAAGTCTGTAAAATGTGGACACTATAGGAAAATGATGATTCATAATCTCATTTACTGCTTTTGCATCACCAAACCTAATAGTGAATATTCATTTTCCTGAAAACACCTATATTCCCCAAAAATTGCTATACTGGGACATTCAGTAATTTTTGGTAATACCGTTTCTGTGGTTACCTATTTCAGTAGCCTCCACTATATCTATCAAAATATTAATTATGTCCTTCTGTACAATTACATCCTTCTGTACTCTACCTCAAAGAGCATTTGCACAGCCACCTACATGAAATTCAATTTCTTTCATAGATGCTAAATCATTACAATAAATCTATGTTACTGTATAAATTTATATAAAATGTAAAGATGAGACAGTATTTTGATAGGAAATATAACAAGATTAATAACTCATTTTTAAAAATATGTATGTAATCTGAGCTGGCCATTTTTTACAGAATTTGTAAATCTGAACCTAAAATTTGTATGGAAATGTAAGGGTCCCAAGTAGCAAGAAAATCTCAAAGATTCATTACAGAGTTGGAGGAACAACATTTCTGAGTTAACCACATTTCTGAGTTTCAAGCATTCAACAAAGTTATAGACACAGTGTGGGAAGACTAACAGCTCAGACATACACAAAAATGTATGAATAGAATTGAGGCCCTAGACATAAACCCTTAATTTGTGGTTTACTGATTTTGGCAAGGATATCCACAAATCAATGATAAAGACTTTTATCAACTGGTGCTAAGACAACTGGATATCCATATGAAAAAATAAATTTGGATCTTTATTTTACACCATCAAGAAAAATTAACTCAAAATAAATGAAATTCCTAAGAGAGATAAGGCTAAAATATCCTTACAAAGAAACATCAGAGGATCTTCTTAGGCAGTCTATGTTCAGATGTAATGATACCAAAAGCACAAATAACAAAAGAAAATAAACTGGATAACATCAAAATTAAAAAAAAAAAATTGTTACTCAAAAGACACCATGAAATAAATAAAAAGATGACCACATAATGTGAAAAAATAATTGCAAATCACATACCTGATGAAGTTCTTGTATGTACAATATGTAAATGACTCTTACAACCAGCTGTAATTAACTCAATTAAAAATTACCATTAATAGGGCCCTCGCTGGTGGCGCAGAGGGTTAAAGCACAGCACTAAGAAGCTAAAGCCACTTCAGCATGAATCTGATCCCCGCACCAGTGGTGATCCACATTGTGAGGCAGACCTCTCCTGACCCACTTGCTGCTCCCCTCAGCAGTGTACTTTCTCGATCTGCTTGTTCTGCTCCCCGCTCTGTCTCTGGTGAATCCTCTCACCACCCCTGCATCTCTGGATTGTACCCCAGTTCTGTATGCATAAATAAATCTTAAAAAAAAAGACCAATAATAATAATAATAATAATAATAATAATAATGAACAACTATATACTAGAGACATTTTATGGGGGTGGAGTGGGGAAGGGATAAAAAACGGTGGGGGGAGGGAAGTGCACTGGATTATGGTGATGCCACACGGGTGATTTGGTGATGGGAAGCCCACGGGGATTACAACTGAGATGGAAGAAGGCACAAAATGATGTAAAAATAAACATTATTTTTAAAAAATGACCATTAAGCACATTAAAAGATAACCAACACTGGAAGTTATTAGGGAATGTGAATTAAAATTGTAATGAGGGGCCCTCCCTGGTGGCGCAGCGGGTTAAAGCACAGCACTGAGAATCTAAAGCCGCTTCCGCATGAGTTCAATTCCCGCCTGCCCCAGAGGTGACCACATGGCGTGGCAGACCTCTCCTGACCCGCCCGCTGCTCCCCTCAGCAGTGTACTTTGTTGATCTGCCTGTTCTGCTCCCCACTCTGTCTCTGGTGAAGCCTCTCGCCGCCCCTGAGCCTCTGGCCTGTACCCCAGTTCTGTATGCACAAATAAATAAATCTTAAAAAAAAAAAAATGTAATGAGGTACTACTTAACACCACTAGAATACAATAACTGGTATCAAAAAGCCAAGACATTACCAAGCCTTGGTGACAATGTGGAAAAACAAATTCTTACATGTTGCTGGCAGGAGATTGTAAATTTATGGTCATTTTGGAAATCAGTTATGCAGTTCTTCAAAATATTAAACAGTTAACACATGGATCACTAATTTTATTCCTCAATATCTATTCAAGAGAATGAAGAATCCTGCACATCAAAGTTCATGGCAAAATTCTTCCTAACAGGCAAAAAAATAGAAACCACTTCTGTAGATGGGTTACTTCCATCAGCTTGAGAAGAGCCCTTTTCTCCCCTGGGACCAGGGAGATGGGAGCCCCTTAGCTCCCTGGCAACCAGACCTGTTGTGTCCAGGACTCCTGCAGGATTCAATTCCCAGAGAGCAGAATGAGAAAGGAACTATCTTTATTGGATGCCACCTCGGCTTTGTGAGTTTTTTTAGGCAGCATTATTTAGCAGTAGCTGACTAATTGGTAAATATTACTTCATCTCAAAGGAGGTGATAGCATTTAGGAGATATTTTCAGTGAAACTACTACATAGGGCTTACTTTGAAATTTATAGACAAACATTTTGAAAAAGAACAGAAAAATAGGTACTTTTAGAAATGTTCCAGCAGGACAAGATATAGCCTCTGTAAACAATTTCACTAAAGTTGAAAAAGAATGTTACTGAAAACATTAAAAGCATGAAACTCTTTTCTAAGCTTTCTTTTTATTTTCTAAGCTTTATTTCTTTATCAATTTGCTGTTAAGAAAGAGGCAATACACTGACAATATTTACCTTACCAACATTTTTCTTTTTATTTTTCTCATTTTTCTTTTTTTCATGTTTAACTTAATAAACATTTAACTAGTATAAAACATTTGATAAGTGTTTCATGTTTACATTCTAATAAACTATTTTATAATGTGAAATACTTAAGAAAATTTTCGTATGTTCTTTAGATTATTTGTCAACTTTCTCCCCCAGGTTGTCATTCCCTCCCTCCATCACTCTTCTCTCCTCCTTCCCCTTTCTTACCTGCTTTCTTTGTTTTTTGTTTGTTTGTTTGTTTGTTTTTGTTTTTAACATAAAGTTACTTACATAACTTTCATGCCTTTCCATTCTTTTCTGGTAATTTACCTCATGCATACTTTTTCCCCAAACTACTGCTTACTCTGATGTGGGAACAGCAAATTCTTTATTTCAATTTTAGTTTTCTAAAACTTATTCACTGAACAGAACCACAGTTTGAGGATAAGAAATTATATTCTGTTTAATTTTCTGTTTCTTTTGGAAGAAAGAATTGAGATCATTTGCAGGAGTGGGCAATTTTTGATGAAAGAATTCTATTCAGCTCTCTCTCACAACGTCTTTGGCTGGGATTCACTGTGGTGAAAGTATGTGTCCATTCTTCATAGAGTGGGGGATGAGGACAGATAAAATAGGTTTCAGATCTCACTCATAACTCAGGAAAACCTTGAGGCTACACTTTCATCTGAAGACTTCAGTCCCAACTTTTCAATTTCCGTGATTCATCTGACTCTCCCCAGAAATCACTTTTCCTTACCCTTTTACTCATCATTAAGAAAAGATAATGCTACCTCCTCTGACTGCTTGTTATCAAAGTTACTCACTGTAGAGTGGGCGTTGAGAATTTCATATGAGAACTATGCTTGGAAAGAGGTTAGAATGGGAACTATCCTAAGAATCACATCAGATCCTCTTTCATTCCTAAACTCTAATCTGAACTTTGTAGCTTGAAATACAGCCTTTCCATTGGAGGAGCTATTTGTTGGAATTTGGTTTCTGCAATTCAATTCCTCTTCACTGTTATTATTATGCTGATATTAGAGAATATGTGGCTTTCATTATGTTATGATTCTGTATAGTAACTTATGTAATTTAACTTTTGCTTAAGTCTTTAAATTCAACTACTGAAATAAACATTTCATTTGCAAATTTAAAATTAAAGTAGTAAAATAACTCTAAGATAATTTTTGTCTTCTGTATTTAAATCTTTTTTTAAATTTTTTGACCCATTGATTTATTAGTAGATAGATTTTTTTTTTTAAGATTTATTCATGTACTCATACAGAATTGGGGTACAAGCCAGAGATGCGGTGGGTGAGAGGATTCACCAGGGACAGAGTGGGGAGCAGAACAGGCAGATCAACGAGGTACACTGCTGAGGGGGAGCAGCGTGTGGGCCAGGAGAGGTCT
>NW_004567119.1:14042275-14058548 GCF_000260355.1 Condylura cristata | reverse complement strand
TGGCGCGGCAGACCTCTCCTGACCCGCCCGCTGCTCCCCTCAGCAGTGTACTTCGTCGATCTGCCTGTTCTGCACCCCACTCTGTCTCTGGTGAATCCTTTCACTCTCCGCATCTCTGGCCTGGACCCCAGTTCTGTACAAATAAATAAATCTTAAAAAAAAAAAAAACTGATCTGAAACTTTTATTTGCCACCTTTTGAGCTAAAGTCTCAGGGAGGGACAAGTGTTTGCTTCTTCCAACTTAGTTTGTCAAATTCCTTCACCACTTAGAAGGTATGAAAGACTTAAATGCACCATTTGCATATTGAATCCACTTAGAAGTCTTCTAACCCCAACAATTTGGCCAGTGAGTTTTGATTATTCTCTTGTCTTTGGAGGGCTTATGTGAATGATTTGTCAAATCAAAATTTTACGTTATTGCATAAGATCTATCTGTCCTGACAGTATAGTGTATCATCATTGCGCAATAATGAGTACAAATTGTTGTTAACAAGACTTTTTCTTCTTGTAGTCTCAACTGGCATGTTTGTAAACCATAATGATTTGTTTTTAAACTGTCTTTTACCCCAAGATACTTAATAGTTTGCAATGATTATCTTTGTGCAAAGTTTTTCGTCTTAATTTTTGCAGTGGAGATTGAGTTAGGAGGTGGGAATGTGAAATGACTGAACAATTGCTTAACATCACAAGTGGACAGGTAAGTAGATTTGAAGAAAATCTTAAGGTTCTTATTTGCTTTTCTTCATGGAAGAGATAAGACTACTTTTCATATGCATGCATCAATTTTTTTAAGTTAACCAGTGAATAAGCAAAGTCTATGTTCTTTCTGAAATAAGCTCCATGTTTTAGGCTTAACGTCTGTCAAAATGATTTCCCAGTATCTACAATAGAAACCTACACTGAAGGTGCTGAGCCAAATCCTGGAGTCAACACAGGTGTGGAAACCCTCTCTCACCCTCCATCCAGACCATTGTTACTTCCAGCAGGTTCGAGAGGGGTGCACAGCCACAGATGTTCCTGGGCATCACCCTGCCATGACAGCTCCCGTGACAGTTCCCTGCTACAAGATACTTGTAGATACTTTCAAGAGCAATGACTTCAACTTTGCTTCAGCTTTTCAGTCCAGAGCCTCTTCCCCTCAAGATTCACAAGCAGCCCTACGCCCCACAGCCATCCCAGAGCAGCAAACTCACACACAACCTCAATCACCAATCCAACTCCACAACTTGTAACTGCTAGACAAATTTTAAATTTAAAAAAATGTAGAAGAAAATATCCCAGTTGCTTTCTGAAGATACCTCAAGGTGTCAGTTGGTCAGCAAACTTGTTGCAGGTGTTTTATCATGTGCAACTAATGGTTAAGTTCCTGGAGAGTGTCCTGTTATAACAGAAACAAAATCCTGATTTTTTTTAAAGACTTATTTATTTATTCATACAGAACTGGGGTACAAGCCAGAGGTATAGAGGCAGTGAGAGTCTTCACCAGAGACAAAGTGGGGGAACAGAACAGGTAGATCAACAAAGAACACTGCTGAGGGGAGCAGCGGGCAAGACAAGAGAGGCAAGACAAGAGAGGCCTGCTGTGTGTTCGGTCCCTGGCTGGGGACCGAACTCATGCTGCCGTGGCTTCGGTAGCTTCCTAGTGCTGAGCTTTATCCGGTCATACCACCAGGGAGGGCCCCAGATTTAATGTTTTTAAACTTTCATTTTGGTTTCATATTCATTTCCAGAAGTATGCACACAACCTTCAAACCATTCAAACACAAAATTCCCAATTGCTATTTCGTTTTCAACATAGGAAACATGACAGTAGCAAAAAGAGGTCTCCCTTGACAAAGCCTATTTCTGAGCACAAATTTCAGAAGGGTGATTATATTTTCATTAATAAAATATTTTCACTAATGCTCATCTTGGTATAATTCTTTTCCAGTACCTCCTATAAATTTGGTTTCTTAATGTTAATGCACCCCCTTGAATTTTTCTCAATTAATTAATATTAATATTGTATGATGAACATTTCCCTCATATCATTAAAGTTTCATATCTTGAATGAATAGTTTTGTGACATTTCAATGCATGGATATGCAATCATTTAGTTATATCTTCTGCCAAAATTTTATTTTTTTAATTTTGTTATTAGGTGATATCTTTGAATCTACTGCAAATGAATTTCTATGATGAATAGGTTGGTGGTTGACTGATATTTTTAATTCATTTTAACATGTTTAACCCCTTTAGTTTTAACTTAACTCCTAACATTAGCACTTTCAGCACTAACATTTAACATTTCATACATGCTTTTGAGTATTATTTTAGAAAAGCGTGTATGTGTTACTTATTAATAATAACAATGACTCAAATAATGTAGATAGCTTTTTGGAGGTGTGTGTCTGTTTGGGGCGAGGGAATCTCCTGTGTTCCTGAGCCTGTTGAGTCCAAACTATGTTCTTCATTGGCAGAAAACCTTTTTTACAGCTTGAATTGTGCACAATATTAGAACAAAATCAAGGTGACAATGTAACGTTGCTTTATTAACATGGAGGGATTTTATTGTAGTAGTGTTCTATCTACATTGGAAGTTAAACATTTAAATACATTTCTAGCAAGTGTATAATCCACATTTCTCATCTGCAGAATGTTAGCCCACATAAATGGCTTTTTCTTTTTGCCCCATTAAGGGCTTTCTTTAGTTCAAAGCTAAAGTTCATTTAAATTTTAGGTTTTAGTGTGCTGTTTACTTTGATGATTTTCATGATCATTTCAATAATATCAGACTAAGTAAGCTGTCTGGGGATATGAATCACACTTATCAGTTCTGATTAGATACTTGCCATTAATACATAAGAAGAAGCTACCTGTATTTCCCCTGAAGTTTATTGAAGTAAATTTCTCTTCTTTATATATCAGGTAAGGAATTAATTCTGTATTGCACAGCTTTTGTAGCAAAGGGTAGACCTAATCTAGTTGGTAATAATAAAGACCCACAAAATAAATTGGGAAAAAACTATCATAGATTGATAGAGAAAAATTGTAAAATCTCAACAAGAATGAGGAAAATAATGGTTTAAACCACAATAAGAGACTGGCACTGGCTATGAAAAATTTCCTTCAAAAACCTTAGCTATTTTGCATTCACAAATTGCTATTTTTTTTAATGCCAAGGAAATCTCACTATTTTGCACAAGCAGCAGTAAGAAATAAAAATTATGACCCTGTGGATTTACAAACATCCATCCTAGAATCTGACCAAGCATACATGCACTAACACACACAGAAACATATCTTTATACACATATGCACAGCTACATATACAAGTGTGCAAATATATGTGCCAAATGTGAGGTTTAGAATGACATAAATAATATAAAAGTGTTCTCTAAAAATGTTAAATACATTTTGGGCCAGTGTCTCACAATTGATGATTACTTGATGAATATTCGCTGTTGACTTGTTCAATGAATAATCAAATAAATAATAATAATATAAGAATTTTGTGATATCTACATATTTTAAATAGCTAAAGTAAATAAGTTTAAATATTCATGTTTAAAGGGGCACTTCTGGGTATTTTCTTATCTTCCTTGATTCTGGTAATGATTTCTTTGGTGCATGCATGTGTTCAACCCATAACAATGGATTAGGTCAATACATACATTATCTTTGCCCAAAACTATGCCTCAGAAATGATCCTAACAAATTTTTATATAGCCAAAGTAAATAAAGATAAATCCTCCAATGCATGCACATTTAGTGACAAACTTTTTAGAATCCTTGTGTTATTTTTTTTTTTTTAAGATTTATTTATTTATTTGTACAGAACTGGGGTACAGGCCAGAGATGCGGAGGGTGAGAGCATTCACCAGAGACAGAGCGGGAAGCAGAACAGGCAGATCAACGAAGTACACTGCTGAGGGGAGCAGCGGGCGGGTCAGGAGAGGTCTGCCTCGCCATGTGGTCACCTCTGGGGCAGGCGGGAATCGAACTCATGCGGAAGTGGCTTTAGTTTCTCAGTGCAGTGCTTTAACCCGCTGCGCCACCAGGGAGGGCCGAATCCTTGTGTTATTTTAAGTAATTCAATTGTGTTCTGGATTTAAACAGGCAGACTACAAAGTAATTAAGATATAGTTTGCATCCGAGGTTTACTAGTGGGCATTTTTCATATCGTTGCCTTCCGCCACACCTAAAATTATTTCCTATAATATATTTCTTTCATCTCTTATAACCTGGACACAAATGCTAAGACCTAAAATGCAATTTTAAAGGTTTTGGACTATTTTAACTTATTTTTGTTCTGTTTTCAGATGGGTAGGAGCCCACTGTAATTAGGAAAAACGGACTCTTTCCCCAATATAACAGCGCATTATTGTACATTACCATAGGGAGTTAAAGTGCTCTGATTATATTTTTAAGAGAATTTCCTTTTCTTCTTTGTACCTAAATGAAAAGTAGTATTGCTTCATTTCCCTTGATGAAAGTTTAGAAGCCAGCAAGAGCCTCTGTTAAATAGTTCTGAATTCTGAAATATGCATTAGCTATATTAAGCCTACTTCCTAATTCATGTTCATGAATAAAGTGAGTTAACTCTTTTGCTCACTTCTGTCTAATGGTTCAGAATTGAGTTTAACATTTGTTGTATGTGTAACCACAATTTCATTGTTGTATAACTGAGAATATGTTTCTGGAAGTAATTTCCAGAAGTAATTTCCACAGAAGATATTTCCAGTGATAATACTTAGAATCACTTTAAAAACCAATAAAGCAAAAATGGTCTGTAGTTGGGGTAGACTTCAGAGTGCAGAAAAAATGGCATCGGTATCCTCAACACCAGTTATCAGAAGTGTTACCCTATCCTCTTTAAGTAGAGACCTCAACTCAACCACAGAAAAGGTTAGAACAAAACTACCTTAGCAGATTGTCTTTAAGGTTTAAACAAGGCTGTCCCGAAGGAATTATTAATCTAATGTCTCGAACATCATAGACACATATCACTAATTGGGTTCCAATTGTTACCTTTATTCCAATGCCTAATTTTGTGTTTCCTTCATATATTACCTTTCAAATTCTGGGTTCTGTAACTAATTGCTTAATTGCTCATTCTTCTTACTGTGAAGGTTAAACATTCTTATTGCACTCTAAATTCCTGATATATATCATGTGGGCAAGTTCTGTTACCTTTATTCCAATGCCTAATTTTGTGTTTCCTTCATATATTACCTTTCAAATTCTGGGTTCTGCAACTGATTGCTTAATTGCTCATTTTTCTTACTGTGAAGGTTAAATATTCTTATTGCACTCTAAGTTCCTGATATATATCACGTGGGCAAGTTCTCTATACATTCTTGGAAGAGATTTGTTTTGACCAACCATACATACTCATATCTGCAGCACTTCATAGTTTATAGACTAGTATAAATCTGACATAATTGAGCCTTATCTAATCTTTGTGTGAAATCATTTTCAAAATATCCATTGATCTCTTTCATGATGTCAGAGAAAGACAAGTCAAGTAAGAAGTGAGGTCTGAAGTCTCATGAGGAATACATATAAGCATATTTGTTGAAAGAAGAAGAAAAGGGCAGTTGAACACTCAAGAGATTTTGAGAATTGTTCTAAGACTCTTAAAATAGGTAAGGAAATCTGGGCATGGATTCAAAGAGAAGGAGGGGAAAATGCAAATCTAGTTTTTTGTGTGTGTGTGTTTTAAGATGTATTTATTTATGCATACAGAACTGGGATACAGGCCAGAAGTGCAGGGGCAGTGAGAAGATTCACCAGCAACAGAGTGGAGAGCAGGACAGGCAGATCAATGAAGTTCATTGCTCAGGGGAGCAGAGGGTGGTCCAGGAGGGTCTACAGCACCATGTGGGTCACCTCTAGGACAGGGATTGAACTCATGCTGAAGTGGCTTTACTTTCTTAGTGCTATGCTTTAACACTCTGTGCCACCTGGAGGGCCCCAGTTTTGTGTTTTATGACTTAGTATCAATTATTGTATTTGTTAGAAGAGAGTTACCATTTCCAATCTATTTTCAGGAGAGAAGAAGCTCCACCTCTTGAAAGAAAGAATACACACACACACACACACACACACACATAACTTTCCATTTTTTAAAGGAAATGGATTATTCATAAAGATGGAAACTCTATAAAAGAAAAAAAATCTATGCTTTGAAGGTGCAGATAAGGGGTAATTAATTAGATAAAAGAACTTAAGGTCTATTGGGAACTCTGAGGATAGGAGACAATGCTAGAGAATACCTTCAACTCCAGGAGTTTTCAAAATAGGGCAGAGAAGGAGTAGCTTAACTGGAGGAAGAGGGAGGACCATAAAGATGGGTTTCTTTGTTTAAAATTTTTTAAATTACTTTTTCAAAGTTACATTGCTTTGCAGCACTGTGTAAGGTGAAGGCGATGGCTTCATACCTCACCATCCTCACTACCGACACAGTAGCCCTTCCAGTTCTGAGACTCTTGTTTGGCATTTCAGTGGAAAAGTAATTTTGCTCTGGAAGCCCCATGCACAATGCCTCAGATCTGTTTCATAGTCGTGTGCACTAATTCTCAGCTTCCATCTGCGGTCAAATGAGAGCATTTAGAGGTTTGTTCTTGGCCACAGAATTTCCTCAGATGTGTGGAAAGCCACATGCCAAGTGAAGTGTGTCCGCATCATTTAATGCACACACACACATTGTAGCCAGTGATATCAAAGTAAACAAGATAGACTTTGTTTACCTGGAGGCAGAATAGACTCGACTCTAAGGTAGACTCTCTAGAACTCCCTTTGAGAGCAGGCTAAATCTGGGACTTGATCTAAAGTTTCATTTTCGCTTGGTTTTATCCTTTTCCCTGATCTTCTCTTTCCTTCCTGGCATCTTCTCTTATAGATTACCCTTCGTAAGTGACTTACTCTTGAATCCTTCATTCAGCATCAATGTTTGACCCAAAAAAGTGAGCATAGAACATTTTCTTTGCCTATAGCTTTGCAAACACACAATCTTATAGAGGTTTGAGAGGATATTTATTACAAGTGGAATGACAGGGATTTCAAATGATAAAAATGATTTCAATTGTTAATAGTACATGTGACTCCCCATCTCTGTCTCTCTTGGTGAACTACTCATTTAGTTCTCTTTCCCCAAATGACTCAGTTTACTTTGAAAAAATATGATTCAGTGGAAGCTGTTCCCATGTTTCTCTCTGTGTTGATGAATGGTCTCCTCCTCATCATCAATCCTTTAATTCTTGTTCTGTTTCTTCTTACAAATGAAGACAAAAATCTTGCTAAAGCTAGATTCTGTGTAAAAACCAAAACTCTAGAAGGCAGTGGATTCATTCCATGTTGCACATGAAATTGTGTGGTAGAGATCAATGCGAAAGGGATTTATCGGCCTGTGTTCTCAGGATCAGCAACTCGAGAGAGAGACAGAGGGAGCACGTTTGGGCCCAGGAAGGACTAAGTCCCCAATGCAGTCACAATGAAAGCCTCAGCACACCCCACTTAGGGTTCTTTAGCTGGAGTGTCCTTCCCAGTTTTCTGGAGCTAGATCAAGGGAATGAGCCTCTGCTTGCCATATGAGTGGGGGCAGAGGAGAGGGCACTCCTGGAGGGTGTTACTCTTCAGCTTGTTGCCACTGCAGGCTGCAGGGAGAGGACTTGAACAAGCTCTCACCTTCCTTCATCCCTCCTGTAGCTTCAGCGCCTCAGGCTTGGGAGTGGATTTAGGCACCGCTCACACTACTTCCACCATATAGGCTCTCGTCTGGAGCTCCTTCTTAGTCCACCAGAGCGCAGTGCACCCATGACCTGTGCCCACTCAGCTGTCAGTATCGTGGACATATCGGGGTTCTGTGGTTCATCTCAGATGTTCCTTCTATCTGAGCTCTCTCCAAGTGAAGAGGGAAAGAACTAGACTCATATAATGAGTGATAGGACTGTTGGAATTCCAGAAAAAAACTAAGGAAATGCAAATTATTTTTGCAGTAGACTTGAGGAGTCATTTCCATGTATACAATAGAGTTAGCTTAACTGAAGTTCTACAAATTCAGGGACGGGAGTTGTTAGTCTGGCATCATGTGTAAAGCTACACAGTCATCGAACCAGAACAGCAGACTTGAGTTAAATCCACATAAGTCAGAGCATGCTTTACATGTCCAAGGTGAAGAGGAAGTTTCATTTAAGATAGACTTTTTGGTGCTTGCCCCTTTAAAACATACTGGCACATAGGTTTGCCCCTATGAAAATATAAAGGAAAATGTTTATTTGAATTATATTATAATTCCCTTTATCATCATTCCAAGATGGCACTTAAAGAAATGCAACATTCCTTCTGGTACAAAAATCTCAGCAAGTCATGTTGGATAAATATTTTGCACTATAGTTCTAGAATTAACATATCATGGCTGTAAAAACAACACTCAATCATAGTGCTAGTGTTTGGGTGCTGTCTTACATGTGGTAGCTGATGTTTAGAAAATACAGAGAAGAAAACAGAAAAATCATTCCACGACATTGGCCTCAGTGATATCTTTTGGTGGCTCAGCTACAGTAGCAAAGGGAACAAAAGTCAAAATAAGTAAATGGATCACATCAAGTTAAAATGGTTCTGAACAGGAAAATAATCTATCTTTAAAATGAAAAAAAAATTCCATTGAATAGAGGGAAATAATTGCACATGGTACATCCTACAAGGGGCAATTATTCAAGCTTACAAAGAACTCATGGAACTCAAAATACAAGAAAGCAAATATTTTTTCACATATGTCCCATCTCATGATGAGTTGATTATCTAGAAAATAGATGTTAATATTTTATCAGGGATTTTAATATTTTATCCAGAATTTTTGTTAATATTTTATCCAGAATTTTAACTTTGGTGCAAGTCAGTTAATTTCGAGAAATGATACTTAGGAATCTACTTCAAATTTTTCAATACATTGACCTATTTTCTTCAGTTTTTATCTCTGGTACTTATTTAGTATCCTAATTCTGTCTAAATTAGCCTTATAAATAGAACATGCAAAATAAGTTCTTTCAAAAACAAAGCCCTAACCTGCCAAGAAAAAGTGATACCACTAGCATGATATTAGCGCTTAGACAGCCAGTGTCATGACATAGAGAATTATTTCAGAAACAAAAGGAAAAACATGTGATATTAACCTGTGTTGGAAAGAAATGGCTTCATACTTCATTTTCATACCATTGTTTCATGTAGTATGTAAACTTTCATGGAACATTTTCACAGGTTTGCATTTTATTTTATCTTTGCTATCATAAAATGGTTGTCTTTTAGGGAGGCTAGACATTTAATTTTCAGGTAATCTGAATCTGTTTCTTTTTACTGGTGTTACAATAAGCTGTTTGCCAGAGACTAAGCTCCCAGAAGATCTGATAAAATTCACATGGAAAATGAAAGAAAATGTCCCATATTTGGTAAGGGTATGAAGGTGGGAGTAAGGGAGAAAATCCAACAATTCACAAAAAAGTATTCTAATAAGATATTTATTTTACCTGCTAGAGGATTCCATTAAAATATGGTTGTCAACTTTTCAGGCAATTAGCATAACATCCTAATTAAATGGTACCTGGTATTTGCTCAACAAATATACAGTGATGGTCTATAATAGGTAGAGCATTGTATTATGTACCACATGGGATGGGAACAAGATATAAAGAGAATGACCCACACTTACTACATAGTTCTTAAGAAAATACTGAATCTGTTCAAGAGACAGGACAAAGTCTGGGCAATTATATGAAAGAAAACTTTTTAAAACATTAAATGGGGGCCTCCCTGGTGGTGTAAAGGCTTACATCTTAGCACTATGAAGCACCCGCAGCCACTGCAGCACCAGTTCAGTCTCCAGCCAGGGAGCTGACTCACGTGGCACAGCAGACTTTTCCTGTCTTGCCCTCTGCTCCCCTCAGCAGTGTACTTCATCAATCTGCCTGTTCTGGTCCCCACTCTGTCTCTGGTGATTCCTCTTTCCCCTACAACTCTGGCCTTTACTCCAGTTTTTTGTATGCAGAGATAAATAAAAAATAAAAATCAGTGAATCATAATAGTCAAATGCTAGAATGCTTGCTTGGCGAAATAGTGAGCAAAGACTTCTTAGCGAAACTGAATTGAGTGGGAAGTGATACCGCAGAGGCAATAGAAGCAGAAGAAGCACTGTGAGCCACAAGGTGATGAAGCATAAAGTAGTCCTGGGCCCTGACATTAGACCAGGAAGAGAAAAGGGTACTAGTGGGTCATGTAAACCAAGAAGAAAGGTGCACTTTAAAAAGAGGCAGAGTTCTAACTTTCTAACGATGAAATTCTCTGCTTGAAATAGTGCATAGATAATTTAGCTCTTGCTGTCCACTCATTTTCCTCTGCCCTTAGGTGGAGGGGCGGGTGGAAGGTAGAGTAACTGAATCAGATTTCATACTTTGACGGCTTTGGAAATTTAGTGGCAGGCTTTTTACCTAATCCCAAGACCGCAAGAATGCTTAGAAAGTTCAGAAACAAGGAAAACATGATCAAAGTGTTATTTTAGTAGATTACTTATATTTTAGTAGATTACTTTCTGCAGAAATATCTTTCTATATACTGGAAAGTTAAAGACTGGTGCAGGGGCATTAATAAAACATTAAGATAACAATATCAGAATTGAGTCCATCAAATCAAGTGATAGCAGAAATAAAAGGAGAATGATAATTGGGGAAGAAATCAGAAAGATCTCAGACCTGATTGTGTGCATATGGGAAGGATGGCAAGATCTGAAAGAGATAAGGAGAAGCCAACAAGGACTCAGCCTCTTGTACTGGTGATAGAACCCAATTATAAATTACTTAAATGGCTTGATGACTAGATGGAAAGTGCACTTTTTAGATTGCTTCTGTCACTGGACTATTACTCTGCAATCAAAAAAAGATAAACTCATCCCTTTTGCAGCATAATTTTGGAGCTGGAAGGGGTCGTTTTTAGTGAAATAAGCCAGAAAGAAAAATAATAATACCGGATGGTTTTACTCATAGCAGGGACGTAAAAGGTCGGAAAAAAAAGAGAGAAAAAACAATTGTAATAAAGTAAAAACAAAATCAACAAACAACTATAAACCAGGGACATTTTATGGAGGTGGAGAGGGGAATAGGACCAAAATTGGGTTGGGAAGAGAGCATGGGACTATGGTCATGGCACATGGGTGAATTGGGATGGGAAGTCTATGGGGATTGTAACCGAGGTGGAAAAATGCACAAAATGAAGAGAGAGAGAGAGAGAGAGAGAGAGAGAGAGAGAGAGAGAGAGAGAGAGAGAGAGAGAGAGAGATCTATATAGATAGATCTCTCTATCTATCTATATCTATATAGATGTCTACCTTTATAGATCTAGTTATAGAATTGCCGCTCGAAAAGTGTAGATGAACAACATGGTGGTTACAGGAGACAGTGAACACGTTTGGAGATGGTCAAATAAAGGACAGCAAAGGGAGTTCAGTGAAATTAGTTGAAGATATTGAATAGGTAGGTACTGTGGAATGAGGGAGAGGAAACCCAGGGATGCAGAATCAATATTGTGCCCCCGACTCAGACACTGGCTCGCAGCCCCAGAAGCTGCTTGAGGGCAGTGCCAGGGCCAGAGAGTGATGGGCATTTTACTGTCCGCTCCCAGGGGCCCCACTGGGGCTCATGGGGGGTAGGGAGGGGGCGAGGAGGGAGAGACCAACAGCACGGGGCTTGGCAGTGGTTCGGCTAAAACGCGGCCCCAGGGCTTGCAGGGAGGTACACGGGGGCCCCCATCAGCTGCAGGCAGTAGAGCAGTGGGTAGTCGGTGGTCACAGTTGCCCGGATGGCGGCCGGGCCCATCAGGTGAGAGCTAAGAGCTGACTGGTGCCGCAGTCCAATCAGCCACAGCATTGAAATGGTCCAATCAGACTCGTGGGCGGGGAACCCTGGGAGAGGATATAAGGCCCGGGCAGGCCAGCCCGGAACCTACGGGCGCGCTCCTGGAGCTTCCCTGTTGCCTGCGAACCAGGGAAGAAGAAAGCAGGGAGCTTTGGCTTCCCACGCCTGCCTCCGGCCTGCCGCTGTCACGGCCTGGGAGGAGCACGAAGGCCCTGCCTGGGGTCCAGGACAGCTGCTTGTTGGTGTGGCAGCGACGCCCAGAGACCGGATGCCACAGCGTTTCTGACACTGCGTGCTGCCCCACGCTGTTGACAGGTGGCCTGCCCTCTGTGTCCAGGTCAGCGCAGAGAGCTGCCCGCTGCTCCGGACTGTCTGGCCCTGCCTGCTGGTGCTCTTGCCTCTGTTGCGGTCTGGTCCGACCTTCTGACTGTGCTGGGGCTGCGGCCTGCTGTCGGCTTCCGGCCTGTAAGCATCTCCGCTGGCTGAGTGGGATCCCCGCCTGCTTTGCAACCAGCTCCGGGCCCTCCTTGACAGCACCGCGCCATCTTGACGAGCTGCCTTCTGTTTGGGGCTTCTGGACAACGTGGGTACCACCAGGGGTGAGATAGCTGACTCATTGGGACCCAACAACTTTGCTCCCTCTGTTAAATAAACTCCATTGCTGCTGCTCCTTGAGCCTGGTGGCTGGCAGTTGGGTACGCGGGTGAGAACCCAGAGATGGTGATCTCTCCTCTACCTGGCCCTTTGATGCCGGTCCCGGCGAAAGCACCTTGATAGCACTGTTTCAACAGGATGGGAGCTAAGGGTAGAATGGAGGGCCTCAAGACCAGAAACTGGAGGTGCTGTAGAAATGGTTAGCATAGTTGTTAAAGCAGCAACAGCAATGAAAAATCCTTAGGTGCTGAACAGGGTGGGACCAGTAGAGACTCTCCAGTCCTTATAAATCAATCTAGTTACACCCTAGAAGTAACCAACTTAACACTAGAGAACAATGCTGTGAAGAAGCAATCCCTCCCCGGAAGAAGACAGTATTGGTAAAATTTCTGCTCTGGCAAGAGGGAGCTCTCCTGTCTGCCCTACTAAGCAGGTGTTTCTTGTCTCATTTTCCTTTGCAAAGAAAGCAGCAGCATAGCTCTCTGCCTGTCTCCCCTTTCCTATCCAACCTGTCCTTTTAAAATCTAACCTCTATCTGCCATATCTGTGCAAACATCTTGTGTCCTGGTACACTTGCTGGGTGCTGTTGAAAGGGGAATTCTGCTGAAGCTTTTCTCCGAGGTAACCCAAGGACCCTGTTCTCTGAACTGAAAACCCCTCCAGAATGACATCAGATAGGAAGGGGAGCAGAGATGGCTACTGGCTGGATGACATGAACTTCTTTTCCTCTGGCATAAAGGGGAGATGGGTGTGAGGCAGCCTGGGGAGGCAGCTGGTGCAACCTTGGGACAAAGTGAAGAGTTGAGTTCACTTTCTTACCTACTAGTTCTGTGAATTTAACCACTACGCTTACCTGGGTAAATGCCAGCTTCTCTCGAGCCTGTAGATTCTCATCTTGTTGATACTAAGGAATAAATCAGTTAAACTATACAAAGCATTAGCACACTGTCTGGCACATTGCAAACTAGTAACACTGTCCTTACTTCAGATATTTCACTTTGAGCTAAAAGATGGGCTCTTGAAATGGTATACAGATAATTCAGCTGTTTCAGTCAACTTGTTTTCCTTCTCCCTCAGGGTACTTTTGTGAACTTTAATCTACCTATTTGCATTTTAATAAGGCCTTTAAGTGGAAGGGGGAAAGGTTGGGGTAAAAAGGAGCTTTCCTGCTCCTCAAATAACAGCACATAAATGAACACTTATTATGCCTGGCTTTGTGTAAAGGGATCCTGCTCTGTACCACATTTGTAAAAGGATTTTCAACATTTTTTTCTAGTTAGTCTCACCTAGTTAAAGACATATTTAATAATATGCTTAGTTTTAAATCATTTCTAAATTCCCTTAAAGTCAGAGTGCTTGTGGGTCAGATTTCATTACAGCATGGGAAGGAACTCCTGTAATTTGGGGGGCCAAGGAGCACCTGTCAGTTCCTTTGTCATGTCTGGTTTGGGGTTTTGTAATAGCTTGCTCTCAGAAGCCAGAACTTTCGATGTGTCTGTTACAGTAAAAGAATTCCCTAGAAGTTTCTCTTTTAAACATGGGAGTGAAATCAGACGATTTACAAATGTGGTCAGTAATCTCGAGTTTTGACTTCACATAAATTAGAAACAGTGCTCACTTTGAAAAAAATACTTAACATAATTGGTAAATAATTGTTGAGTCTAAACATTTAATATTAACTCATTGGTGTAAACAATTTATAATGTATGTATTTGCGCTAAGTTGCAAATAATAGAGATCATTCATTTTATCTTAGGGGGCTTCAAAATATTTTCCTGATATGTAAACTAAAGGTTTTGGACTGGACATAAGAGCAAATTAAAGTTGGGCTTTCCTTGAAGGTAAAAATCTTATCAGTTTTTGTCACTAGCATGGATCCTGAGGACATTGTTTAGAAGTTGCCAAGGAACTACTAAAGGTGTTGTTAAGTACTGGATTAGAATTTAAGAAATTGAATTTCACATCTCTCTGGTTAGCTTCTTTTGTGGGAGTTAAATGTAGGAAGTGGAAAATTCCATGAATTATGATGTTGTATGAAAACAAATTAATTTACTTGTCTGCATCTGAGGACAGTGTTTTGCAATTAAGACAAGTGAAAACAGGATTTGGCACAGTCACCACCAGGAACCCTGTAATGGTGCATTTGATGAATGAGCTCACACCTGGTTCCTATCCATAGTTAAGACTCCCCAGTCAACACTGCTGCTGTGATTCTGCAAATGCAGCAGGTTGAAACTCAAACATCTTATTCCTTAGTGATAACAAATCAGTTACCATCAAAGACAAGATTGGCATTTTGCATGGTAGTATTTCATATCCTGGTTGTCCCTGAAGGGCAGGAATTCAAGCCCACTGTTTTCTTTAGTTGACATGGTGTCTTTCTTCTACATCTTGATTCTTAGAGTAGTTTAATATCAAGGTTTTGTTTTTAAATAACCAAAATAGCTATTTTTTCCCAAAAGAAACTCAAAGGTTAATTACAAAAATAAACATTTTTTTGTATGTTTTAAATTTCGGTTCTTGAAAGTATATTTCTCTAATTAGGAATTTCTTAAATGTGTTAAAACTGTGACTTACTCCTTTGATTAGATCAAAGTTAAACTTCATCTGATTAAATTAGTTCCGGTTTTCATAATTTTTTAAAATGAGGTTAACTATCCCATCCAGGGTAATTTATCAGTAAATTTCCTTTATTGATATTTTACACTGAGGGATACTTTAGCTCTCATTCTCCGGAGTGGAGACTGAGCTAGATAGGCTTGTGAATAGATTAGCTTGGAGGTCTTCTTCAGCCCAGTGCCTATGGGGGAGGAAATGAAAGCAAGATTCCGTGGTGGGTGGAGGAGTGGTGAAAGGTGATGCAGCCTTGATAAAGGCCTCAGCCCACTTTGGGGGGAGCTCTGGAGTTGGGACAGCCTTTTAGGGTCACCCCCAATTGGAATGATGTAGATGTTAGGCCTGATGATCTCCTACGTTGAACTGTTACTGGATGTGAGCTGGCCCAGGCAGTATATAAGACTTTCCTCAGCAAAAAGCAGTCTTTGGAGAGGGTTAACAATTCCACAGTGGAACTCTAAGAACTGAAAGAATAGCTTCTAACACATAGGAGTGTGCATTTGAGGAAGGTTGGGTTGGGTCAGGGAATGGCTGCAGAGTTAATCCTATTTAAAATGTGAAGTTGATGGATCCCAGACTCCATCAATTAGTAGATTTGCATTTGAGAAATATAAATTGTTGAAAAGCTGCAGGTAACTTTCGATTGTTGAGGCTATCATAAGCATCTACCACTCAAAGATTATTTTAGTTGTATTTTCTCTAGTTCTCATTTCTTTCAAGACAGTATTTGGAAGCAAACAGCATAGTCTTCAGTTTTAGATTTGACTTGCTCTAACACAGGTTTTAGTGTTGTGTTGTCCTGCAGCTACCTAGTTGTTCTAGAATAATAGCATCTTGGAGTCTCTGTTCTCTTATTTGTACTTAGAGGTAGCTGTAGTTGATATCTTCCAAATTTTAAAATAAAGGAAGGAATATCTTGAAAATCAATATAAAATATGTTGTATTCTCTTAAGAAATTGTTTCCAGTTATAAAATTTGTTACTGAGGAAAGCATATCTGAGAAGAAATTGGTAGGACGCTCAATCAGCACTGCCAAATGGACAGTACTTTTATTGCGTTATTGCGCTGAAGCATTTACTTTCTAAATGTTTAGTTATTTACAGTTGCAGCACAAAAAAAAA
>NW_004567119.1:14032588-14042175 GCF_000260355.1 Condylura cristata | reverse complement strand
AAAAGCTCTCCAGAAAGTAGGTAGATGGTTGCCTTCTATTTTAAGTGCCTCTTGCACTCCGTGAAGGGTGCGAGCTGGGAAACAGCGCCCTCTCAGGTGGGAATGGTCACTGCAGCGGTTGACTTGATTAAGACCCCCTGTCTTTTTTGATTTTAAAGTCTAATATTTAATTTCCTCTTTGTTGTGTGCCTCAGTAATATATCTTTTGTTCCTCATTTAAAAAATGCACTTTTCTTCTGGTATGTATTTCTTCAACTTCTTTTTTGCGCAGCATAAAGTTTGGTCTCGTCTAATGACACCACTGAGTGATAAAGTGAAGCTCCTGTAGCTAGTCTCGTGGGTTCAACTTTGGAGAGGACGCGTCCTGCTTCGTTAACCCTCCAGGGGAATTCATAGGGGGATCACTCTAGTATACAGGGACTGGATTAAAAGACTTTGTAGGAAATGCTGAGAAGTTTAGATGGTTTCTAGACAGACAAACAGTTAAAAAATTTGAGCTGGTAAATGGAAAAACTAAACTTACATGAAGGCTAACGAGAGCTATTATCATAATAGGTTTGTTTTGTTTGAAATTCTGATATCTAAATACTAACAGGATTAAAGATTTTCTGATCCTAAGTATTAATGTTAATGGACTTCCTACTTTAAAAAACGAACTTGACATGAACAGACTAAATTTCCCTTAATCCTTAACATACCATTGAAACTATATTTCATTTTGGTTTTTACATATTGAAGATAGACCTTTGGAATTTTCCTAAAACACCATTTATTGACTATCAGCTGAAGCTGACATTGCTACCTCACTGAAAAAATTCAATTTCTTATACAATTCAATTTCTGTCCACTTTTACCTGGATCTACATTTTCAATATATTGCTAGACACTTTCTCATACACGTGCCATTTGCTCCTTTCATTCTGATGGACGCCAGCTCATTTCTGTCCCAGGGCTTCATCACTTTTGCTGTTGCATTTCACTTCTAATTAATCATAAAGCCCTTGACATAAAGCCCTTCACTTCTAATCAATCACAGTAGGCCAGAGTCTACTTCAAAATGTATCTTAAATAGTTTCCCCCCTTTTTTCTTGTAGTCATCATCATTATAGTGGTTCAGGCTCTTATTTTAATTTTGAGCTGTTGAAATAGCCCTTTGGCCTTTCTCTACCTCTTATTTCTCTTCTCTCCCATGCACTCATCATGTCACCATTAAAACACTTTTAACTCACAGATCTAGTTATGTTGCTTAATGGGGAGAATTCTTTTTGTAGGATCCAGTCCACTCTCTTTAGTATGCAAAGTCAGTTATAATCTATGTTCTTTCTTTAGTAAGGGTCTCTAAAAGTGAGCTTTGATCCTCTTATTTTGTGGATAAAAGTAAAATTAAACAAAATTAATTGGAAGAGGTAAGGGTCAATCTGGCCTGTGTTAACCTGTTTTTTTTTTTTTTTTTTAACATTGGGCAAAATGAAGGGATTGGTTGAGTGTTGAAGCAAACTGGGGCTGGACAATGGGCACTAGAATACCTTCATTGTCCCTCATTGATACTCGACAGCTAGAATTTGGGGAGTCCTCATGACATACAAAAAAACTCAGTGGAACAAGACAAAACCTTCCAGCTGCTTGAAATTGTTGATGGCAAAGCCCTAACAGGACCATTTGTGGGAGCAAAGGGCTAGTCAAAGGAGGGAAAGACTTGGGGTGAATCCCCAATGTGTCAGAATCCTAGTGAAAAAATAACTTTTGGATATACCCCTACCACGTAAGGATAAAGATTGCCATTGTCAGCCTCTCCAGGCCTGTCTCTTCCAAGCAGCTCTACATGTTTCTCTTCCACATGCCTCCTTCGCAGCAGTACCTGGGTGCAAGTCAGGTCACAGAAATAAATACCAGCTCTGTATATATAAATGAATCTTTTAAAAAAGAGTTGAGAGCAATAAAGTCTTCAATAAATATCAGTCTAGAGGGAGATTACAATTGGAGTGTTGAGCATTTTAGTTTTATACGTTGTTCTATATTGATGTGATTGTTTTATAAATTTGTGTGTGTGAATATATACAATTTTTTCCAGAGAGCTAGTTATTAAAAATTTACTAGTACATAGCAAATGTCCTTTACTCAAGTTCCTGTTCCAATGTCATATATCATTCATGAACATTTTTTTTTTTTGGATCTTGCCTAAATCATTATTAAATGCATCTTCTGTCTATAATAGGAAGTTGGAAGGTAGGGATAATTAGTTGTACATATTCGTGTTCACTTTTCTATATTGTAAACTTCTAGAAGATGAAAGAAAATGTATATCTTCCTTTCGTATGCCCTACAGCATCTAGCATAGGCACTACAAAGTAAGATTCTCAGGAAATATTTGTCAAAGAACTGAATATTTTACCAGGTGTTATTTATATACCATTATAAATTCTAGCTCCTTTTCCCCAATTGAGTAAAAGTATTTCCATTACCTACATGTCGATTAGCTGGCAATAGAATAGATCTGAAGTCAAGATACTATATATTTCTGTCACCAAATTAGTGATAAATACTATACAAGTAAACTTAGAATTTATTTTGTCCTTGAGGAAAGCTTTCACAAAGACATTTCTGAATAAATAAGAAAAATTTGTACCAGGATGAAACTATGTTTCTGAGCCATCTTTTTCTTCCCTGTATCTTTCTTGAACTAAGATGCTTCACCAACCTTTGACTAAGGGCAGCAGCAATGAAACAATGATGATGGCTAATTCTTTTTTATGTAGTTACTATGTTCAGAGGACTTTACATACTATTCATCTAACTCTCACCCCTCTTTGATTTAGGTAATATGTCTCTTTTCAAAATGAGAAAACTGAGAGCCAGCACATTTAAATAATTGTTCTGAAATCTTTTAGCTATTAATGGCAGAGCTGGAATTCGAACCCTCAGAGTTCAATTGCCAAGCAGTTTTGATTTCCAAGAAAAAATACCTTTTTTTTTTTTTAAGAGTAAAGCAACCTTTTTGTGTCTAACAGATTATGGGCTCTGATTCCTTTAAGATCTTATTTACTCATAAACTAAAAATTACAGGCAAATTCATGACAACATAAGATGTAGGTTTTTCTCCCAAGGTGAGTTCTCAAAGCGATGCTACCTTGGTGGGCTCTGCCAGGTTAGTAAGTCAGAGAAGCCATGTGCCCTAGAAAATAAAGGGCGACCCATGAACAGAGAGGGGCTACGTCTCCTAGGGTCTAATTTGGGGAGAAACTACTTTCCCAAAGAAGCCCCTTCGAGAGCATCTCCAGAAGGAGAAGTGGCAGCCTGCATGGGCACGTGGCTAAGGACTGGGAGAGGCCCTGGCATCACGGAATAGCAATTTGGTTTCCCTAACTACTGAGGATGAGAGAATTGAAGGTTCTACCAGCTGAGATAAAGCCAGGCTGTCGTCTGACCTACTGCAGATGCTGAAACCAATGTTCAAGCACCAAGCAGCAGGAAAGAGAGCGCCCAGTGCTATGTGATATGAACTGCCCCAGAATGACATTCAGTCAGCTGACTTGTAACTGAGACAGGTAGAGTAGTTTGTAGTTTCATTGAGTCCAACTGAGGAATGATTAAACAAAACTCAATGCATAGAGAGAACAGGGACTTAGAAAATATGGAATTTCAGAAACTAAATTTAGTCAAACTGGAGTTTCAAACTATGTAGACTTTGCTCAGAGTATATATGTCCATTTAGAAGGTATTGAGATATAAAGGAATTAATACCTTCGCGGAGATGTGTTTGTTCACCCTTGTACACCTTCAATTAATCACTATCTGTTTGTTTACAGAACATAATCCTTTGCTGGGACAAATGACCAACCTTTTGAATACACTCCAGTAGTAAAGAGCAAATGAGGGACCAGACTCTGGGAGTTTAAAATCTGACCCAGCTATAAACTACTCCTGTGATACGGGGTGAGTTAACTTTTCTGCAGTGCTGTTTCCTCATGTCTAAATTTTCATATGGTTACTGGAAAATTAAGGTGTTCACATTTTTGCTGGGCATAAAAGTGGTATACTCTCTCCTGTGGCTTTTGTTTTCCTGGATGTCATGCTCAACCTTCTCTGTGTCCCATTTTGGTGGCCCAGGTTATAAAGCTGCTGATAATGGACAAAAGCCCTGTGTTCCTTGGGGCCCTCCAGCACCTGAGGGCCACATCTGGGGACGTTTGGCATTGGTTAGGAGCTATTCCTCCTGTGTCTGCCATCCTCTGTAAGATCTCACTCCAATCTCTTGGCTCTCTTATCTAGCTTGTTTATTTTATGGAATGGTTTTCTTTGAAAAGTGTAGACGAGCAGTGATCTTATGAATAATGATTTCAAGGTCATCACTTAAAAATACTGCTGTTGTTGAAGGAAAAAGCGAGCACTGAAGAAAGTAAGTCATGGAATGCTTCTAGTTATGAAAACACGTGTCTCCTTCATGTTTTCTGTCTTTCAACATATTCTCTAGTTTCCATATCACAGATGGTCGCTTCTAATGAATGATTTTTCTGCTAATGCTTTGAAGTTATGACTCCATTTTCTGAACTACTGGTTTCAGACTTTTTAAAAGGAAAATAACGTCTTAGTATTTAGATTTCTGTGTGCACTTGCTAGCATTTAGTGAATATTTTTACATCTAATGAGTTGTCAATTACATAAAAAATTATTTCTGCTCATCAACACATCACCTCAGTACCTCTAGTTTTGGGAATGACTTTAATAAAAGGATCAGAAAAATATTTACTATAAACAGGGATTTCAAGGGCACAGGCTTATGTGGTCTATTAATACTTTTAGCTGTTAGAAAGATAGCGATTTGCTTGTGGTCTTGACCTTGGATTCTGTTGTTACTGAGCTATCAGAAGAAAACTGATCAAAGTTTGAATCTAAATTGAGGTCATATTATGAAATAAAGAAAATCTGCATGTAAGTCACCTGAAGATGACAGAGATACAGATTCTGTTCCTTCATTTGTTGGGTTGTCAGAGTAGGTCTATTCATTCTTGTCATGCCATTTTGAGAGTAATTCCAAATTGGAAGTAGAGTGCTCCTGAAATTACATGTTTCCACTATAGAAAAACTTTAAAAGTTAATGCAAGGGCTCCATATTCTGAAATTTTTGGAGCAATAAATCTTGAGGCAGGTTGGCACAAAGTATATTTGAAAGGAAATTTCAGAAAATAGCTTACTGAAGCAAATTAGTTTTTCTAAATCAAAAGTAATTGCTTTTTATTCATTAAGAGTTAGAAGTTATGTACAAATATAGGGGAATATAATATTAACCTGAAATTATGTAGATTTAGTGGTATATAATCCAATATGTTGTCCTTTGATCTTTTACTTTACCTTTTGGTTAGTAACCCATTTTAGGAAAATATTTCCCTTCTAAGAGTAATTATCCCTACTTAAGTTGACATTGAGATAAATGCTAAAAACTTAAGAATACTGGCATGGTTTCGTGGAAAGTCCTAGAAGTCTTTGAAAGCATGGTGGAGTGTCATCTAGTTATTTTTACCTTCTTACTAAAAAATGTTAATTTTACATCTTTTCAAAAAAGAAAAGTTAAATTTCATATTTTACTGGGAATAATGCAACTTTTGCATGTGACACATTTGAAGACCTTGGGGACTCCATTTCTTCTTGTGTAAAATGAACTTTATTAGATTATCCACCTGGCTCTAGTATTCTTAACTTTCTGAAAAACTCTAAATGAAAAATAAGCAAAAATGATTCTCAAAGAAAATATTTATCAAAGATGCTTCTAATGATTTCTTCTACCCATATTTCCATCAGAGTAAGTGTGGAGTGAATGTCAAGCAACTCTGTAATAGAAACTATTTAGCTCATTGCTACCTGATTAATTTTTGGCCACTGCATTCCATGTTGAAACTTCATCATTCTGTGACCTTCTTGCTGGTGGTATGCATGTGAAATGTGGGAAAACACTAGGGAGTATAGCCCACCTGGTATAATCTAATAGTGGTTTCCATGGCTTAACAACTAACAAACAAACAAACAAACTCCTAAATGACCTCACCAGTTTCTAATTCCACGATGCCCTAATTTCACTACCCAAGAAAAATGCCATATTTTATTGCACCCACAAGCTGGTACTTGGTATGACTAGCAGCCAGGTAATAAGTGGAATCCAGGCTCAGACTGTATTCACAGTGGGAGGCTACTGTGCCCACAAACTTGCCCTGTGGTCATCTGTCTGATGGTCATTAGATATTCATTTCAAGAATAACTCAGCTGTTGCCATCAGGTTTTACCTTGATGCAGATTCTGTCTTGTTTTACTAATTCTATTGCATCTGAAAACTTAAAAAAAGTTCAGTGGAAGAAATGAGGCTCCATAAAATTCTGTAGTATCAGCAATGGAAAATTTATGCAGATTTCAAACTCAGAATATTGGAAGACAGTGTGGTGGTATGCTCTCAGCTGGTGAGCAAATTTTGTTTTACTTACACTGGCATTATTCTGCTTTAAACTAGAAATTTCAATGGAACCAATTCTTTTTGGAGAATTTCTTTTTTTATAATATACTAGTCTCTTTTTACATTATTTTGTGCCTTTTCCCATCTCAGTTGTAATCCATGTGGGCTTCCCATCACCAAATCACCCATGTGCCATCACCATAGTCCAGTGCACTCATTTTTGCCCCCAACTCCCACTTGATCCACATAAAATGTGTCTGGTATATAGTTGTTCATTATTATTATTATTTTCTCCCCTTGTCCTTTATACTCCTGCTATGAATGAAACTATCTTTCTGGCTTATTTCACCAAGCATGATCCCTTTCAGCTCCATCCATGTTGCTGCAAAAGGGAGGTGTTTTATCTTTTTTGGTTGCTGAGTAATAATCCATTATGTATATGTACCACATCTTTTTAATTCAGTCATCTGCTTTTGGGCATTTGGATTGATTCCATGTTTTTCCTGTTGTAAATAAAGCAGCAATAAACAGGGGGCTACAGCTATCTTTTTGAATCAGTGTTTTTGTGTCTTTGGGTAGATACCTAGGAGTAGGATTGCTGGGTTCTATGGAAGCTCCATTTTTAGCAGTTTGAGAAACTGCCAAACAATTTTCCATAGTGGTTGCACTAGTTTGCATTCCCACAAGCAGTGCAGGAGAGTTGCTTTTGCTTTTTGGAGGAAATTTTTAACAGATTTCCCACAAAGGGACATTAGAATCATTGAGCAGTTCAGGAGTACCTGGTTTTAACTAGGCCAGAACTGATAGTGGGATATTCTGGCATAGCACTGGGTTCCCTTCCAACACTGGGTTAACAAAATAACAAAGCTCAGGCACTAGTGCCAGCGTCTTCAAGCAAGGTGTATGCAATGACCACACTCAGGGGCAAGACTGGAGTGGCAGCCAATGTGATCAGCTTTCTGAAAGGTATAGAGTGTATTCCTGGAGGGAAGTGTGCACGCCATCAAGGAAAGTAGAAACAAATAAGAACAATCAAGGACTGATAAAGAGGAGAATGAGGAGGATAGCTGCCCCAATTAAAAGTTATGATTTTTTTTTAGCCAGTTTCTGTATCTGAACCAGTTCGCAGATCTGGAACTGAAGAAGTCAATCCTATGTTGCAGTAGTACATTCAAAAGTAATTCCCAGTCCTTCCCTAAAATGACTTATAGTCTTTAATTCCTATGAGTACATTGGGAAGAGAAGAATACCCAGACCTTTAGAAGATTACTGGACTAAGAGTCTGAATTAGTATTGTCAGGGACTTGGAGCAGTCTGAATTAGTCTGAATTAGTATTGTCAGCAGACTTGGAGTGGGGCCTTGTAGCACATGGAATCTAGGCTCAGGCCCTACTCACAGTGGGAGACTACTGTGACCACAAACTTGGCCCTGAGGTCATCTATCTGACGGTCAGTTGGAAACGAGGTACTGACAGAATCCTCATTTGTTTTCTGAGGGTAGTCAGAATGCCCATCTTGAGCAAGATTCTGTGGATCCCACAAGTTCCCATGAGAGGGATCACATGGTGCAAAGATAAGGATGGGGGTGCAGACCCCTTACTGCACCTCTCAACCTCTGGCTTCAGTTTGCTCAGATGGTTAGACTTTCCAGGAGAACCAACTATAGGAGAGGTGAAGGTAATATTGGCGTTATTTACCAACCAAAGTTACTTGGGGAATATTTTCAGTATTAAGTACTACATATTTTTGAAGGGTAGAGAAAGTGTGTCTCCATTCCAACCTGCTTTTTTAACATTTTGATTGATTTGAAAAAGTTGTAATCTGTATAAAGTGAATTAATGCAGTTTAAAAACATTATATAAGAGTGATTTCAAGGCTATTTTCGCCATTTTTTATGTTCTTCCTGCTTTTAGAAATGGTGATCTTACATGATATAGCAAGTAAAAATCATACTCTATCCTCAAGTCAATTTACATAAGTTAAAACATGTATTTTATTCCTCTTTAGACATATATTTTTTATTCAACTCAAACTTATCTTTTTTGGCATGAATTCATATTTACCCGGGTTTTCCCCAAATGATAACATAATTCATGCATTCTTTTAACAGCTTCTTACAGCCCACCAACCCCCCCTCAAAAAAGAGAAACCTACCAAAATCTTATTATCAAGTACATATCTGTGGTTTAAATTTCTGATTCAGAATTCCAGTAAATTCTTTCTGTAATATTATATGTGCCACAGCGTAATACACTGCTGTAATGATAATTATGTGCTATAAACGCACTTTTCCATGGAGCCTGAACCAGTCCATGAGGCCTGTATCCTTTGTGCTACTCACATAACATCTACAGTTCCTGTTTTGTCTGACTAAATCTATTTAATGTCTTACTGTTTTTTTTTAAAACTTAATGGTGAAAGAGAAGCCATAGTTTTACAGTCTGAGCGTACTCTACTCACATTGAAATGAAAGGCATTCTTTTACATTGACCAACATTTTCTGCATCTTAACACACAAAGATGTTTGACATCCAACTTTTAAGACACTACATATCAAAGTGTTACCAGAAAAAAGTGAAAGGAAGTTTTGCTTATTTTCTTAAAAAACAAATTAAAATGAAAACACATTTCTCCACTATACTCCACACACACACACACACACACACACACACACACACATTCTTGCATGTGCACACACAAACACACTCTACTATTTTTTTTTAATAGCATGATTTCTGAGAGCCCCAACATGTAGATAATTACAGAATGACTTGGGGGAAGTTTAGAAAATTACTAATGTTCTGGAGAATGTGGTTCAGTAGTTTTGCCACAACAATTGAGTATATGGACCTTTCCCCAGAATTCTGGATTCTCTCCACCCAAGGTTACACCATTTGGGTATAATTTAAATAGAGTAAAATAACATTAACTAGTTTTAATATTTAATACATTGAGTGGTTAATGTCCTGTTCTTGTACCTAACTGCTCATCTTTATCTGTCCATCCATCTATGCGTCTGTGCTCTCTTTTCTGTCATTGTCCCTTTCTCTCTGGCTCTCTCTCTCTGGCTCTCTCTCTGGTTCTCTCTCTCTCTCTCTCTCTCTCTCTCTCTCTCTCTCTCTCTCTCTCTCTCTCTCTCTCTCTCTCT
>NW_004567119.1:14025817-14032488 GCF_000260355.1 Condylura cristata | reverse complement strand
CTTGCTGAGCTCATGCTGGTTCTCTCTCTCTCTCTCTCTCTCTCTCTCTCTCTCTCTCTCTCTCTCTCTCACACACACACACACACACACACACATTGTCTTTCTTACTCTCTCTCTTACTCTCTGGAGATAAGCCAAGACACTGATATGACCCATATTAGAATAGCATTCACTTTGGTCAGAATGAAATGTGTCTAGGAAGCATTTGGTATAATACCTGGGTTTTCCCAGAGGAAGTATTTTTCCCAGTAATGACCACATGGCCAACACCAAGTCACAGGTGGGTATCTCTATAACAGGTCAGCTTTAAATCAGTCACTGAAATACCTTCTCATACTCATTTTGGTACTCAGCTTTCAGGAATGTCATCCTTCGAGGAAATTTTTAGAACACATTTTAAAGTTTAATTGCTATTCTCCATTACTTCTACATTCTCCACTGATCAATTTAAACAGTTACTTTACTTCCTGATTTCATCAATTCCTTATTTGATTAATAAAAAGTGATTTGGGGGACGACTTACTGAACTGCTCATATTAGCATACAGTTTGGTAAGGATAAAAGACACACACCCCTCCCAACAGCAACAAAAATAAAATTATAGAGTTAGGTTTGTGGGGCACCTGAAGCTGCAGAGAAGCTGCTGTTTCATCTTTTGAGGCTCAAAGTTTCAGGCTATTTATTATCTGCTGGTGTCATAGCCAACAACCCCTCATCTTCCTGAAACAAAACTGAGGTAACAGATAATGTTTTCTAAATGTCATATAATGGATTATTTTGGAAAATATTGATAATATGACTATTTTATCAAAGTATTTTAACTTTCCATTTTTTCTTAATTCATTTGAATGGGGGTGATTCTTTGACTAGAGAGAGATTCTATCTTTGCCAGCTTTCCATTCTTCATAAAGATGAGGGTGATGTCTTGCTTAAGATTAGGAAGGGAAAAGAAAATACATCCTAATTTTTTTCTACAGAAATCGGATATCTTTAATGAAGTTCTGTTCAGAAAAGGCTTTCTTTTTTAATAATAGATGAAATTAATGGAAGGCATTCACCCAGTTTACAGGATTGTACTTAGGACTTTAAGGACGTTTTGTGAGGGAGGCCTATGGTGAAATCTCCCGGTTTGGCTTAAAAGATAAATAGTTTTTACTAGCCTATTGGCAAATGAAACTTGATAACTCAACATATTCATAAATACAACATCATCTTTTTCCATATAGTATCACTAAGAAAATTTACTGTGGATGGATTTTTTTGAAATTGAAAAACTTATTTGATATTAAAAGATAATTGTATCAGTGGAAATGTGCATATTTAACAGATGAGATTGAGGGAGAGAATAGAAAATGACCATTTTTCTTGTTCTTTCTGGTTCGATATCTGGTTGACAATCTATAGCTATAGAAATATAGAGGTCTTGCCTTTTCATGTTATTTCTACCTTCTACATTTCTCCCTAAAAGAGTGGATAGCCATATTTATTTCATTTCTCTAATAATAGGACTGAAGAACCATGAAATATATGATTTTCAAATACATTTGCACATTTTTTAAAAGCTGGGGTGCGGGCCAGAGGTGCAGGGGAAGTGAGAGGCTTCAATAGAGACAGAGTAGGGAGCAAAATAGGAAGTACACTGTTGAGGGGAGCAGCGGGTGAAACAGGAGAGGTCTGCACCATGTGGGTCACCTCCGGGGCTGGGGTTTGAACTTACACTAAGTGGCTGCAGCTGGCTTGCAGTGACGTGTCCTAACCCACTGCACTACCATAGAGCACAATGTGCACATTTTTTGGTGTACTTGTAGAAACCAATAACATTGAATTCCCCTTTTTTAGATTTTATTGATAGTGATTTCTGTCTCTTTTTTGAAAGATTCATTTTTAATGGAAAACTTAAGTCCATAAAGGCTGTTATCATAAATGTTACTACAAACTACAAAAGGCACTGACCAATTACAATGTTTAAAGCTATCTAATGAAAGTTAGCCCTGGGCATGCTTTCATTAAATTAAAACAAACAAACAAACAAACAAACAAACACCATAACCCCAGTAAAATGTGGTGACTTTTGAGGTTGGAGTAGGATATGTGTCTGATGGCAGAGAAGAGGAATATCATTTATCTCCACTGGGTGTAGATTGTCACCAAGCCCGTGACATATTTTGTGAATTTCCACTGATGCTAGAAATATATTATGGCACCTCTGATAGTTGGAGCAGGACCTAAAGAGGTCTGTAGGATCTGTTGAATTTCCAAATCAAAGTAGGTTATTGTTCATCTCACAAATTTAATGGTAGGTCTATGACCTGAAAATTTGAAGTCAGAATTTCTATTAAAAGAAATGGTATAAATGTTTTCTCTATAAGGAATATACAATACCTCTCATAGATTTTCAGAAAATTTAATGAGAGCTGGTGCTGAATGATGGCCAGTGATTTAAATTACAATGCTTGATTTCATTGGGAAAGAAAAATACATTAGAATTTAGAAAATAGCAGAGTTGAAATTGTTCCTATAACTAATAGTTTTTGAACAATGATTGAAGTCAAGATTCAGTACTATTTGCTTTATGGGATTCATAATTGGCACAAGACCTAGTTTCTCAGCACCAAGACAGACAGAATCTCACACATAGGCCAACAAAAAGCCTTCTGGCTAGGAAAAGACTATATCTTACTCAAAGCATGATATGACAAATATCTAAAATGAGGTGGAAATAAAAGTATCTCAGATTTTTAAAGTTTGTGTTAGGCCAGTTTGCTTTTATGAAAGATCTACATTATTACCTGTTTTTGCAGCCTGAAAAATAATCTGAAGTGGTTTTTCCCCTTTATGACAAAGAATAAAAGGCATGAAAAGCACTCGGAATGGTTTCGCAGTGGTTATTCTAGAGCTTTGGGAACAACTACAGCAGCTCCATCAAAGTCCTTCCCCCTCTCTCTCTGTCCCCCTCTTTTCAGGAATGCGCCATACAGGTTGTGTGTATATCATACCCTGCCTGCCTTTGATTTTAGGTTTTATATGTTATTTGGTATGAGTTGGTATGTTAATTCTGGGTCTGGGATTGTTAAAAAAATGTTTCCACTTCAATTAATGACAATTGTTTATTTTTTGCCATTTCAACTTCAGGTAGGTTTCATAGTAGTATTGTTGTTTGTATCCCAATTGTGGTTAGTAAGGGGGACCTAAAGTCTGCTAGGACTAAAGAGAATTTTCTGTGACTGTTGATTATGAAAATTCCTGGTATAGATCTTAAACAATGAGGGATTTAAATAGCGAGAAAAGGAGTGTTAGTCACAACCAAGGGGGTCAGGAGATGGGAAACTGGTGATACTTGCATCAGAGAATAAAGGATGGGGCCCGACTTTAGTCTTGTACATGTCACAAGCAGACTGGGCAGATTTGTGGAAGGAATGTCGGTTTCCCTGTGCTGGCATGTTGCTTTATGCAACTTGTCAGGAAAAGCTCAGAACACTGTTGGAAATCAAAATTGAAATGAGTGCCTTCCTCCAGGCACTGCTGTCAAGAAAAAAAAAAAAAAAAACCAGCAGAAATAATGGTCATAGAGTCACATGGAGGACAGGGCTCAGTGCTGCCTTGGGGAGATGCTAGTTGACAATGAGCCTTCTATCCTGTTCTATGTTCCACTGAGGACCCTGCTTGTGCGAATACTGTACAGTGTTTTCCTCACATTCTGGTTTAAACAAGCTTCTCTTACTTTTTTTTTTTTTAAAGATTTATTAATTTATGCTTACAGAACTATGGTACAGGCCAGAGGCGTGGTGGGTGAGGAATTCACCAAAGACAGAGTTGGGAGCAGAACAGGCAGATTGACAAAGTACACTATTGAGGGAGCAATGGGCAGGTCAGGAGAGGTCTGCCACGCCACTTGGGTCAGCTGCCTGGCCTGGGATCAAACTTGTGCTGGAGTGGCTTTGAAGAGCTTCATAATGCAGTGCTTTAACCCATTGCACCACCAGGGAGAGACCCTCTTTTACTTTTTTACTGAAAAATAAATCCTTACATCTGATATCATAACCTTAATGGTGTTATTTTTTTAAAGATTTATTTATGCATGCAAGAACTGGGGTACAGGCCAGAGGTGCTTGATGTAAGAGGATTCACCAGAGACAGAATGGAGAGAAGTATAGGCAGATCTACTGACATACACTGCTGAAGGGAGTAGCAGGCAGGTCAGGAGAGGTCCGCCATGCCATGTGAGTTACTTCCCTGGCCGGAGATTGAACTTGTGCTGCAGGGGACTACAGATAGCATCTTAACACTGTGCTTCAATCATTTGCAGAAGGACCCCTAATAATATTATATTACCAAGAGTATCATATAAATAGTTTTCACTCTTATCTTACATGTAAGATTGGAAATTGATGGTTTCTGGCCAGGCATCTAGATGAAAAGTGTTTTTGGGAGAAATCTCCAAGTGGATGATTCAGGATGAATGAATCATAGAATTCCAGGTCAAATGACTATAAAGCAGTGAAGACTGACAGAGCAGAAGCTCAGTGTTCATGAGGAAATCAGGGATCTTTCCCTTAAGACAATGCTTATCAACCTTGAACATGCTTGTGTAGATCTTGTTAAGTGGAGATCCTGCCCAACGGTTGGATGGGGTCTATGATTCTCCTTATCTAAGAAACTCCTAGGTAATGCTGCTACTAGTTCATGCCTCCTGCCTGGAGTAGCAAGTCTCTCCAAATGTTTATGAAGTCTTACTAATAGAAGAGGAAAAGAAGTGTAGTCTCTTTGTAAGCTTATGGGATATAATCAGCACCTTTAGAATCTCTCCTTCCTTTCCCACAGGCTAAATGTAAAGTCAGTTTTAAGATGCTTAATCTGTTTTGAGGGCAACATGAGCATTTTTAAACAAGGTAATGACACAAGAATTCTTCACAGCATGTGGACTGGAGGATGGAAGGAATGAAGGCAGGTATATTGGTTAGATGTCAATTCAATAATCTGGCTTTCAGGCTGTAAATATATGAGCACAAAGGGTAGCAATAGAAATGTGAAGGATAAAATAGTTCATTTGACTTTTAAAAATATAAGATGAAGACTGTCTTGTTTTACAAGATGTGTGACATAGTTTAATAGTCTAAATTGGTATCAGTGCTGGTCCATGTAAGTGGTATCTTATGCTGTCTTTTTATCATGCAAAGATAAACATAGTCTGTGTTTGGGATCAAGTTCACCTTCTCCACTTCATGGTTCATTCATTGTGAACATTAAGCAGCTATCAACTATTACTACTGGGATGGGGGTAAAAAACACCAAAAGTATGAAGGAGTATTTATTAGTGGCAATCAATTCTCTTTATCAAAGAGAAAGTAATTTTTGTTGTTGTTCTACTAGAACCTGATGGCCATGAGTTTAAGGACAACTTTGAGTAGATTAGCTTGAGATTTGAAAAAAATGAAAAATACTTAGAAGTTTAGGAGAAATCCAGTACAGATATGTCAGCTGCAAAATAAAAGACAAATTCAATACCCTGATAGTCTTAACATTGTATTTACAGCTGTTGCTGCTGCTCACATGAATAAATGTTCCCCATGGGCCCAGATCAAAGGTAGTCACGGTGTGACAGAGAATGGGACCATACTATAATAATTTAACAGATCTGGCAGAAAGTTCCAAATGAAAGTGCATGTGATATAAGTTGCAGGTGCTCGTAAACATGATGCAGGGCTCAAGTTGCTGCTGGCTTGGAGTGAGACTGCTCCCTACCCACTTTTTCCTGCAATTAGGCCCAAGTGGATCAATCATAACCCTGGGTGAGTCCTTTCTGAGAGTGATATTTCATCTGTGTGCATGTGCATGTGTGTATGTGTTTGATACCTTTAATTTATTATGTCCATTCTGGCATTAATGCCCTATTTCTGGTGGACATTTTGACTTTATGGATTTTCAAACTTTCAAATTGCATTTGTTCTTGACCATGTATTTACATTTGATTTAAATTTGATAAACATGCAATGAGTATATAATTTTGAGATATAGACATTTGTCTCAAAAAGTGTGATTTTAAAAGCTGGTAAGTCTATTTTGCAACTTTTCTCACTCGTAGGTCTTTTAGACAGGATTTTAATGGCAGGTGACATTTTACTGCTTTACATGCTGGGGCTCTGACTGGACATTTTTCACATATGTATTGTACTTTACTATTTTCCAGACACTGAACAACTCCATTAATTTCCAGTCTCCTTTATTTTTGTGCAACTCAGTTATTTTCAGTTAGATAAATAATGCTTAGTACTCAAGTGATTTCAGCCATATAAATTTCTTACTAACCCTAAAAACTGTTAACACTTGTCTCTATGTGCAGATTTACCTATGACCCGTTCTCTTTCCTTTTTGATAACCACTAGTCGGTTTTATAGTGCAATAATTTTTTAGTTCATCTTGTTGTTTTCTTTACAGATCACATGTGAGTGAAATCATTCCGTTTGTGTCTTTCTCCGTCTGGATTATTCATCTTCCTGTGGCTACAGCATAGCACCCTCTAGTTGTCTCCATGTTGTTGCAAGTGGCAAGATTTCACCTTTTCTTTTCTTTCTTTCTTTTTTTTTTTAAAGATTTATTTATTTATTCATACAGAACTGGGGTACAGGCCAGAGGCTCAGGGGCGGTGAGAGGCTTCACCAGAGACAGAGCGG
>NW_004567119.1:14021874-14024092 GCF_000260355.1 Condylura cristata | reverse complement strand
CAGTTTTCCCACCACCATTTGCTGAACAAACTTTCTTTGTTCCATTGTATCTTCTTTGCTCCTTTGTCAAAGATTAGCTGTCCATAAACCTGTGGGTTTATATCTGGGTTTTCTATCCAAATCCACTGGTCTGTATGTCTGTTCTTGTTCCAATACCATGCAGTTTTGATTATTATAGCTGTGTAGTATAGCTTGAAGTTTGGGATTATAATACCTCCGTTCTCTTTCTTAGTCATGAGAGTTTTGACTATTCGAGGTCTTTTGTTGTTCCATATGAGTCTCATCAATATTTTTTTCTGTTTCTTTGAAGAATGTCATTGAGACTTTCATTGGCATGGCATTAAATCTGTATATCACTTTTGGTAGGATGGCTATTTTGATGTTGATAATTCTCCCGATCCATGAACAGGGGGTGTCTTTTCATTTCATGGTGTCTTTTTGTATTTCATTTAACGTGTTTTATAATTTTCTTTGTATAGGTCTTTTACCTGCAAGATGATTTTTTTGTTGTAGTTTTGATTTGCATTTCCCTAGTGATAAGATACGTGGACATCTTTGCTCATGATTATTCGTTATCTATATATATTTTGTGGATAAGTGTTTATTCAGTTTTTCTGCTCATATCTCTCAACAAGGTTTTTTTTAAAATTCTCGGGTTTTAGGAGTTTGTATCTTTTGCTCAGTAATATTTGTCAAATATATAATGTGTAAATATCTTCTCCCATTTAATAGGATGTCTTTTAATTTTGATTCAACTTATCTTGACATGCAGCTTTTTAGTTTGATGTAGCCTACTGATTTATTTTCCCTTTCATTTCTTTTACCATAAGAATTGTGTCCCCAATATATTTCTAAGGCCAATGTCAAGGGGTATACCACCTATGTTGGTATGTATTATTCATATTTAAAAATGACTTATAGGGAAATTGGGATTTCTATGTCATATGTTTTACTAGCAAGATTTAACAAAGACTTCTCAAAATAATATTATGATAGGGCATGCTATCTAGGACAGTTTCAAACTCAACTAGCAATTTACACATGGATTCCCTGGGATCCTGCACAAGCACACAGTATTTGCCTCTAGTGCCGCATTTTTGTTGGGGTCTTGAACCATAAAGTACTCTAAGATTTGAGGACCCTAGACTCTGATGATTTTCACCTTGTATAGGCTGATGTCTAAAACTTGTGAATCTGAGTATTTTTGCCCATATTTTACTGAGTAATAAATCCTTTTTTGTTCTATTCACATAAGTTTTGCAACAAGTCTTTTGGTTTGCCTATTTTCTCCTAATTGTTTACAAAAGAAACCCTTGTGATATACATATATATCTGGATTTGGCAGTTAGCATTACTATTTGTATATAGTCATTCTTGAGTTGGAAAGCATGGCAAACATAGCGGCTATATTAATTAGAATGTTTTTAAAAAAACACAACAAAAACAAAACTTAAAGTCTGCACAAATGGGGAAATGGGGCAGAATACAGAATTACAAAAGGGAGTGACTAGAAATGTGAACAATTTGATTACTAATCAAACAGTGTTCACTCAGTATTTATTCAGTATTTAGTGGGATTGGGAAAAACACTTTCCCATTTAAAAAACAAACAAACAAACAAAAACTCATGTCACAAACCTTTCCATACAGCCATCCAGTTCTACCTGATGAAGCAGAGTACATATTATAATTTTTTCCCTAAACATTTCCTATTACTCTGAGTGCATTTTAGCTTGTGTGTTTATTGGCTTGTTGGCATTTTCGTGTTATCTATGCTACTTTCAAGCCAATTTCTTCAGCATTATGTTAAAGGTTTTAAAGTTTAGACATTTAAATGGCCAGTTTCTTGCACATGGCAGGATGTTAGTGACTTCCAGAGTTACAAACTGACAGCCAACAGTAGTTACATATGTATATTGCAAACGCACTCAGGGAAGATTGCCTGGCATTTTCATTTTCTCTCCCGGTCACCAGGCATCTAGAGGAACAGGGTGGATTTACACTCACAGTCACATGAAGGATGATGTGTGGGGTTATCATTTAAACTCCCAACCTTTAAAAAAGGCTCCAGATGGGGCCCTCCCTGGTGGCGCAGTGGGTTAAAGCACAGCACTAAGAAGCTAAAGCCACTTCTGCATGAGTTCAATTCCCGCCTGCCCTGGAGGTGACCAGAGGGCGTGGCAGACCTCTCCTGACCCACCCACTGCTCCCCTCAGCA
>NW_004567119.1:14002237-14020949 GCF_000260355.1 Condylura cristata | reverse complement strand
CATTGTAATATGCTTTACAGTTTTCTTAGAGATATTTGGCAAACAGAAATGAATGAGTAGACTGAAAATAAGGTATCTTTGAAAACAGAAGGTTGTCTCTTGCTTACAATTTCATAAACTACCGCTATTGTCTTTCACATCTTACTCTTTCAAGTTCAATCCAAGAATTAGACAGTCCCAGCTGGAATGTGAGATCAAGAGCCAAAAATATTTTAGCCTAAATTTCACAGAAAATCATGTGCATTTTATAATCTGATAAATGTGAAAACATATACCTATAAATGCTATGGTAAAGTAATGCAGGGATTTATTTTTGATTTGTATAAGTATTTCCAGAATATTATGATTAGAGAGCAATCTGTATTTATATTTTTATTTTTTAAAAGATTTTATTTATTCATATAGAACTGGGGTACAGGCCAGAGATGCGGAGGGTGAGAGGATTTACCAGAGACAGAGTGGGGTGCAGAACCTGCAGTCAACGAAGTACACTGCTGAGGGGAGCAGTGGGCAGGTCAGGAGAGGTCTGCCTCACCATGTGGGTCTCCTCTGGGGCAGTCAGGGATCAAACTCATGCGGAAGTGACTTTAGCTTCTTAGTGCAGCGCTTTAACCTGCTGAGCCACCAGGGAGGGCCAACAATCTATTTTTTTTAAAGCTCCAGCGTAGTTAACCATTTTTTTTTATTTTAAGTTGTATTTATGCATATAGGAACTGTACAGAGGGCTGGATTTGGACATTGAGAGGAATCACCAGAGACATAGTCAAAAACAGAACAGGTGGATTCATTGCTGAGTAGAGCAGTGGGCAGGACAGGAGAGGTCTGCTGCACCAGTTGGGTCACCTCCTTGGCCAGGGATCAAACTCGGTACTGCAGTGGCTGCAGATAGCTTCATAGTGCTGCACTTTAAACCGTTGTGCCACCAGAGAGGGCTCCAGATCTAAACATTTGATATGTGATTTCTATTCATAACAAGGGAAACAAATTGCTATTTGTATCTTTGGTATTCTATGGAGAATGTGATGACCTCAAGTCAACTCTAAAGGACAGCAGATGTTTTTGCAGAATAGTGTGACCCATGCAGAGCTTTATTTATAAGCAAAATTTTAAATATATAAAGCCACTTTACTTTTATCATTGCCGTGGTTTATTTAACTTGGGGACAGATGGTGTTGGTGGATTAAGATTCTGGTTTCAGATTATTTTAGGTCAATGTAAAAGGTGTGTGAGTATTGTGTGAGATAGAGGGAGAGAGAGAGTGAATATGCTGAGATGAGTAGATTTTCTTGGGATGAATTAACATCACCGTCAATCAGGAGTTCTTCTGAATCAAAGTCCACTCAAGTACCATAACCGAAGTCCTCCTCACTGGGTGCTAGGTGTCCTTGTGCTCCTTGCCAGGTCCTGGGGGTTTCTTAGGGCTGTGTGAGTCCCTCAGGGACAAAGAGGAGACCTGCTCTGTGTTTGTATGTCCTAAGCTTTGTTTGCCAGCTGTGACACAAACCCATTGCACGTGTATTGTGGTGTGGCCTTCCCGTCCCCTGGCAGGTGAGGGGATCCATGCAACCTTGACACTCTGCTACTTTCTTGTCTGTTATGCAGGACCTGCTTTCTGCTAGTATCCATGACTCAGAGACAGGTCAATTGATTAGCTTATAAACTGGGTAAAATTCTAGATGCAACATTAACTCAGAAGTAAATTGGGAATTGCAGCCAATGGAAAAATGTAGAAGTTGATTTTGTGTTAATATTTTCATTCCTAATAGTCTAAAACAGAACCAAATATAACTACTATTTCTTTCAATTCACCAATTTTGGGTGGCTAAATCCTCAATGGAATTCTACTTAGTTACAAACCATATTCAACATAGTTAGACATAACAAAAACAAATCTTTTTGTACTGAGGTAACTTCTCAAATGTTAGTCTCAGCTTGGTGAGAATAGTTTACAACCACTTAGCATTTTTAAAAAGAGTATATACTTTTTAAGATTTATTTATTTATGTACATAGAACTGGGTACAGGCCAGAGGTGCAGGGGCGGTGAGAGGATTCACCAGAGACAGAGTGGGGAGCAGAACAGGCAGATCGACAAAGTACACTGCTAAGAGGAGTAGTGGGCATGTCAGGAGAGGTCTGAGGTGCCATGTGGGTCACCTCCAGGGCCGGGGATTGAAGTTGTATTGAAGTGGCTGCTACTAGCTTGCAGTGCTGCATTCTAACCCATTGCGCCACCAGGGAGGGTGAGAGCCTTAGTGTTTTGAAACGACTTTGAAGTAAAATGAAATAACACACTTTGAGTTTGCTAACAGCAAAATAATGACAAAGATATTAATGGTTTGGTTGATTGGAGAAAATCGACATGAAGTTGATGGAATGGTCTTTTCATGGAATGTGATGTGGAATAATGAATGCCTGTAATGTAATTTTAACAAAGCATTTTTTTCTTTAATGAATACTTTTGGAGACAATAAGCCTATGTTGAATGTTTTTGGTGGTAGATAATGTAGTCTAGAGAACTGCAACTGTACTTTTGCAAGGGACTGTGGTGCTGGTTCACAGATAATGTGGTTTTAGAGATGAGAGCAAACTTTTTGGCTTTTTCATTTTACATCTTTAACTTTTACTATTTATAACTTCTTTGAATTAGACACTCTGACTTCATCATGAAAAAGTGCCTAATTAGGTTAATTTTACCCAATAGTGATGATGGCTTCTGGTGGCTCATCTTTGATTTGTATATCTTGCCTACTTCTTTCCTTTTGTCATATAGGGGAATGCATAGTGCTTTTTTGTTTTATTTTCCTCTTTTTCACATGACTTTCCTATACTCCTATTTTCAGAATAATCTATAGTTACACATGAGACATGTTTGGCAATAAGCTTCTGTCCTTCATGTAATGAGGGAAGAGGCAAAATTCCTGCTTTGTTAAAATGTGGTGATGGCCTCTTCAGGGAGTGGAGCTGCTTTTCTGCTAGCAGTGAAGGACTGTGGGTTTTGTCCTTGGTGATGGAGGCCCATTAATGTCATTTCATCCATTAATCAGGCCCACACCTTGAGGACTGAACATTAGTTAGCAGAGCAAGAGTCAAGCCAGTCTCCAAGGGTGCAGCTCACTCAATCATGGGTTTTTTACCTTCATTGATTGGATTTTAAAGCTTGTGAAAATGATCCTTTTCATAAAATAAAACAAAAACCCATGAAATGAACATTTCCTGCAGTTCTGAGAAACTGCTGAGGTAGACGATTCCATAATCCCCACCTGTGGTTGACCTTCCTGGTGAAGGGTTGCTCTCACAGATCCTATCTTTCCCTACTACTAAACAGCTTGCCAGCTCATCAGCAATCTTACATGATAAAATTGGTCTTCCTCTACTCTTTAAATAAGACTTCAATGTCCTTAGAAATTAAAGAATAAGAATCTTTCAATTGCCGATGGCTGGTGGGTTCCCTCCCGACTGCACAGCCTTCTCTCCAGGGGAGACTTCCCTGGCCCCACACTGAAAAGTGCTGAAGAGTGCAGCTTCTCACACTCCCTACTGCCTTCTCCATGCAGCTGGCCAATTCTTCCTGCTGGCCCTCATCTCAGGCCAACACAAGGCCTGTTACACTCACCTGTTTATTGGCTCATGTCTTAGAAAATAAGCCTTGAGAGGAGACATCATGTCTTTTGGTCCATTCTAGGACCAGGTGTCTGGCAAGGATGTGCTGAGAAAACACCGCTGAACTAGTGACACGAGGTCACTCTGTAGTTGTGTCAATCATTTGCAGCCAAAGGACAAAAGGACAATCTGTCCTTTTTTTTTTTTAAAAAAAGTAAAACTTCTGATTTAATAAACTACAACAGTGGTTTTGTTTTGGGGGATATTTGCACTGTGTTTAAGGCTTGAAGATGTGATATATAGTGTTTGACTCTCCTTTATTTCCTTCTCAGGTAACCTTGAGTTCTCTCATATCCTTTAAAGGATTATGTAGTTGAGGCCATTATACATGGCTGCAGAGGTTAGCAGGAGAATGAGAAAGATATGAGTGGGAAGGTCATTTACAGACTCTTGCTGAGCCTTGAGTCCACCTTCATTTCTAGGGCCACCTTCTGGGAGCCGATCTCAGTCCCAGGAAAATCAGTGAGACCTTGGGACCTTGGTGCTATCTGCCTAAAATACATGATCCTTTGTCCATGGAAATTTTTTTTTAATAGTAATACAGCAATTGACTTCTGCCTTTCCTCACCAAGCGTTGCTAAAAATTAGCACACATTTCTCTTTACTTTACCTTCCTTTTTACAAATCTTCTTTTGAAAAATTTCCATAACTTCAAACATAGATAGTAATCTTTTTCTTGCTAAGAGAATTTGTAAAAACAAAAACCAAAAACAGCAGTTACATAATTCACACCATAAAAGTGACTGACAAGAGAATTACTTGAGGTCCATGGGAGGAGAACCTTCTCTGGGTCCTGCTTTGCTGTGACTCTGGAGACAGGTGCCTGGGTTGATACAAAAGAACTTTTAATAAGATTTGTGAAAGTCTTTCTAATCCTTTCTTTACAAATATGTGGCCTTGATTTTTCCCACATGGGATGTTATCACCTCATGCAGTTTTAGAGAGAAAATTTCACAAATTGGAGCTATGACTATGGATTATAGCATTAGAACTTTTTTTCTTGCCTTTCTCAAAACCAGTTATAGCAGTTTGGCTGGCATTTGTCAGGTGGTCTTCAGAAGAAATACTAAAATTTAAGCATGCTAGTCAAAATTTCTAAGATATATTAAGAAAAATCAAACCTATTTTACCAGCCACTTTCTATTAAATTCAGCAACTTAGAAAGGCTTCCAAATTCAGCAAACTCCTTGTCACATGATGCTTGTTGATGGACTTTGTTTCCTTGACTATTCATAAGCACCTAGTTAATTATTGGAACTAAATTAGAATTCACTGTGTATCCTCTAAAGCGGGGTACAGCTGACATTGTGACCCACAGCTTGTCAAGTGCACACGCGCTGTGTATATCTGTGCCCATGCCAGTGTGGGGTTCCCCGTGGCCTTTGCTAGGCACGCACAATTTGCATCCTGGGGGAGAGAGTGATAATAGATGCATTTTTATACTTTCTAATGCTAAAGTGTGGAGGTAGTGCTACTCCGTACGCTTCCAGTGCTTGGTCTTTCTGGTCAGAAACCTGTCAGGGTCATTGCCTGACCCTGGTACTCAACTCAGTTCAGATAACCTAGAGCAGTTAATTTTGACTTCTGTCAACAAATGTTGTCATGTTTATCCTTATGGGACTTACTTCATACTGTGTTTTGGTTTGTAATCTGCTTCACATTCTTTCAGAATATCAAACACTCAAACATAAAACATAAACGTCTACTGCCATTAGGAACAAACAAGTGATTTTTGTTCCAACAATGAATTAAAATCCAGATTTTAATTGTTTTGAAAAGCAGACAGAACATCCTAAATGTTTTGTCCTTGAAGGAACATATTTTCACTAAATGTTTCTTTTGCTATGCTGAGAATGTATTTTTACCTTTAAGCTCTGCAGTAGAGTTCTTGATCTCAGTTGTCTTAGTGTTTTATAGCATGCAAATGACTTCTTGAGTTTTCATGAACCCTGTTGCTGTTGTTGTAAATTCACATAACTTAAAACTAGCCATGAGCTGCATGCCAAGTAACTTACTGGTAGACCAACATAAAACTGCATCTTTCTTGAGCTTAAGAATATTCTTACTTTACCATGTCAACTTGTTGGTCTGATTTGGCACTTTTTGAAATCATTAACATGCATCTTTAGTGTTCATTCCCAGACAAAATGGATTTCTTTGTCAACTTTATGATTTCCCATGAATCCATGGATTTTGAAACTCTCAAGTACCATAAGCAGTGCCCTCCTCTACGGATTAATGGGTAAATAGTTGGGGTTTTCTAGCTCTGACTGAAGGCTGGGTGAAATCAATTATTTAAGCACTATAAAGCAAGGGCTTGGGTCTCAGACAACGATTATGAAGCAGACACACTTTAACACCCAGAACAGCCATGTGGATCTTGTTGACTATACCTTGGCCAAAGGGTGAATGAAATATCCTATCATTCCTGTCTGCTGATGCCATGGAGATTCCTTCAGTCTGAGAGCAGCTGGGGCTTGCATTTACACACATACACATACATACACACATATCTTCAGTTGTGCAGATGTTAAATAAAAATAATTTCTTCAGCTTTTAGTAAAGCAATCAGAAAAGCAGGTTTTCTACTTTATCTGCAGTGGCCTTCTGCATCTCAAATACTCAGTTTGCACAAAGTAATAAATGGCAATGCTTTAAAAAGGAAAATGTGCTTTTACTATGCTTTAGAAATAGTCAAATGGTATGGAAACATTATTGAAAACTTGATGTGACTTTTATAGATGGTCTGATTTTTCAGTGTTTAGAAAGGTACTTCACTGTGACTGGAGGCTTAGCAGTTGACCTACACAGTATTTGCCATTGTAGTTGGATGAACTGCTTGACATGAATGGTTTTTTCAGGTTGCTAAAACTTCGGAATCAAGAAGATCAGCACATAGTTTAGATGCTATTGGGAAAAATGGGTGGAGGTGAGTAGAGGAAGAAATCTTAGAGGAAGCAGGAAGTGTTCCTAAACATTTGTGTTTAGGACTCTTAGGTGGGAGATTAGCACAAGCTCAGGGGCTTTGAAATCTAATAATCACATAAAGCTCCCCATGAACTCAGTTGCAGCTTTTGCTGCCAATTTTTCTAGTATAGATCAACATGAGGTAATATATCAAGATCAAGGTACATTTCAAAGAGAAACATTTTGAAAACAAATCATAATCGCTGTTAAATTAATCATTCAAATTCATAAATCTTGTGTGACAAGTTAAGAGTGACCAGATTTGGTTACTGAGCTGAAAAAGAAAAGACAACAAAACAATACCTAATTCCCAGCCCCCTCCGGTTGTGATCAGTGTGGTGTTTAAGAATCAGCATCATAAAGTTGAGTATCTTCTGGTATCTGATTTAGAAGAAAGGACTGGACTAAAACCTATTTAATTTAGCACTAATTAAGTTTCATAAAACTATGGATAACTTGACACATTTACTTGACCATTTAAAGGCTTCATCCTAAATATAAATGTTGCTAATGATCACAACTAAATTAAAGCTGCTTGTGAAAGGTATCTTAGAGAATTTCAGTAGTATAGTAACTTGATATGTACCACCATCTATTTTTTAAAATAGATGAAAATATTTTTGTTTTAATTGCTGTTTTTAATAATTTTTAAGCCTTCTATCTGAGGCCATTCACTTCTATATATATAGAGAGAAATACCATTTTTAAAATTTTCAGTATTGTGAATCTCTGTTAACATCTTTTCAGAATAAAGTTTTTAATAATAGTTATAATTATGTGCCATTGATAAAAACTACTTAAATATACTACTATTGAAAAAATTTAATAGAAAAGTAAAAAAGAAATAGTGCATTTTTTTTTTCTGTAAAGAATTTTAGTTTATGTGTAGAAGATCCAGAGTGTATGCCAGAGGTGGGGGGAGGTAGCCCTACCAGAGACAGAGGGGAGCAGAATAGGCAGATCTACTGAAATATACTGCTGAGAGGAAAACTGTACAAGACAGGAGAGGTCTGCTGTGCCATGTGGGTCAGCTCCCTGGCCAAACTTAGGCCACAGTGATGACAGTGCTGAGACTTAACCCCTAAACCAGCATGGAGGCTCAGTAGTGCATCTCTTAACAAGTTGCATAGATTTTAAAATTTATGTAAATATGGCTAGCTTTATACACTATTCAAGCACATCGTATTCTTTTTTGTTTATTTAAATATGTGTATTTGGAAAATCATCACATTAATCAGCAGGTAACAGTAGAAGTTTTACTATTAGGATTTGGCTTAATTATTTAAAGTAGATTATTATCTTTATAATAGTTCACTACCATCAATTATATGGTAAAGGATAAAACTGGACAGTTAGAGGCAAACTTAATGTGGTCTGGACACAGATGCTGAATTTTAGTGACATGCACCTGAAATCCATATAAATGTTATAATGCAATGATAATTAATAAAATAAAATAAACACCTTTAAACTTTCCTAGTTTGAAATAGCTTAATTTGTTTGTGTCTTTGTTTGACTTTAGAAAATGAGAATTATTTTGAAAAAAAAAAAAATAGATCACTACCAACTAGAACTTACACTAATTTCAGTCAGAGCAAATAATTGGAAATTACTAACTTATGAACAGATCTGTAGTTATTTCCTTCTTCACCATTAACACTAATATTTTTATACCCCTGTTTGGCTTCCCAGAAGTTTTGCGCCTTGGAATAATGCACCATAGTGACTTTGAAGTAGGCATAGGCCTAACAGGAAGAGGTTAGAAAGGTGTTATTGAGCCTTAATAAAAGTACATTCTCAGGAGGATTCATTTCAGAAGTGTACACATTGTGGTTTAAAAATAAGGCAGTTGAGAATTGGAAAGTTCCCCCAGAAAGGAAATCTGAATATCCCTTAGAAAGTCTCTGTGAGCCTGGGCTTACCCAAACTTGAGGATAGCTTCTTTGGAACATTCTGACCTAACGCTGAGTATCTTCTTCAGTTTAAATTAGGTAATTGTGTGGTCAAATCATCAGAGGTTAGGTACATTTTATATCTGCCATCAGTATGCACAGCTAATATTTTCAGGGAAAATATTAAATATTCTCATCAGCATATTGCAGTAAAACAAAGGAGTACTACATGTTTATAAGTAGTCTCATAGCATGTCTAAATTCTTCAACTTTTAGGACATTGTTATGTAAGAAAATTTTACAGGTGACTATAATTTATTGAGAAACAAATAAGATTTATTCAAAGATTCAGATACTATATCAAGTTTAAATGCAGGAGGTATGGGAAAAATTTAGTGTTTACTTCACCAGTAGATAAGTATAAATTCTTTTTATGACAATTCCAAGGAAATGAAATCCATTTATCTTTACTGTGCTCTTTATTTTGCCCATAATTGCCTTAGTGTTCGTCTTTGTAGACTAAACTTTTCTTCTTTATTTCTCCTCCCATTCAGAAATCTATTCATATCTCTGTATTTGTGTTGCTAAACATTACCATCTCTTTGAAGTTTGATTGCATGACTACTAACACTCCTAAGCATATTTGTGAGAAATGTTATTTTGGTAATACTCTTACTTCCTTTTTCATGTAAAATATACTTTCTTACAATGTACATGTTTATTGTCTTTTTTTTTTTTTTGGCTGTCATGACAGGTAGGAATACTTTCTCCTCATAAATTGAAATAATGAACAGGGTTTTTGTAGTTTGTAATAACAATCAAAACTAATTCATTAAAATTAACAAGAAATAAACGTACATCCAAAAGTTTTTCATGTACATAATGTCATATTTTCTAATAATCTGATCAGTGAATTGGTATACTCCATGTTGGGAATGAGGAAATGTATATTTAGTGAGGTTATTATTTTTTTTTAAAGATTTATTTATTTGTGCATACAGAACTGGGGTGCTGGCCAGAGGCTCAGGGGTGGCGAGAGGCTTCACCAGAGACATAGTGGGGAGCAGAACAGGCAGATCGACGAAGTACACTGCTGAGGGGAGCAGCGGGCGGGTCAGGAGCGGTCTGCCACCCATGTGGTCACTTCCAGGGCAGGCGGGAATAGAACTCATGTGGAAGCGGCTTTATATTCTCAGTGCTGTGCTTCAACCTGCTAAGCCACCAGGGAGGGCCAGGGAGGTTAGTTTTTTATAATTATCAAAGGTGGTTAAACTACAATTAAAATTCAGTCTTTATATCTATCTATCTATATCTGTATCTTTACATTCTGCTTGGATTTATCTTCCACATGTATTTAAGGATTATATTGGTAAAGCTATTTCATATTTCTGAATGTATGTATCCATGCTATATAATGGTGTTGTGATTATGTACGGGCAAGTACTCAGAGTAAGAATAGTTTTCAGTGCTTCTAGCATCACTGTTCACTAAAATGAAAGTTGTACATTTATTATGCATTAAGGTAAACTGGCAATGGGAATGCTCTTCTTTTCCTGTGTCCTTAAATTGTAACAAATTAAGGGCTAAATTTCTCCAAACTCAAGAACTGGACTTTCCATTTATAGTCCCCTCAGGACTCCAGTCTCAAACCTGAGTTCTGGTTGGGTCAAACCTCTTCATTAATTAATTTTTTTTTGGTGTTTATTATTTTCATTTTATGTGACCAAATAACATTCGCTTCCAAGTACTTTTGTATTTCTTGCACCATTGGGATATCAGCTTCTTCTTCAGTCCTACTCCCTGTGTATTCTGGGAATTGAATCTTCCTCCTCCCCAGCTTCCTGTTTGACTCAAAATTGTACTTCTCTTGCTTCTTAGTATCTTTCTTACCCAGGCAGTGTGTGTTACTTCTGTTTGGAGTAGTTGGATAGATAATAAGCTAGAATTTGTGAAAAGCATTGGATTAAAAAAAAATGCTCCCAAACTTCAATACATAAAGGGAAGAATGTATACATGGGCAGCCTGAGTCATGTAAGAGGAATTAAAGACAAAGGTGCCTTCCAGAAGGGTATAATCTCTTCAATCCTACTTAAAAAAAATATGTATACAGAAGTGGGGTACAGGCCAGAGACGCAGGGGTGGTGAGAGGATTCACCAGAGATAGAGTGGGGAGCAGAACAGGCAGATCTTGTAAGGACACTGCTGAGGGGAGCAGCGGGCGGGTCAGGAGGGGTCTGCCGCACCCCATGGGTCACTTCTGGGGCAGGGATCAAACTCATGTGGAAGTGGCTTTAGCTTCTTAGTGCTGCACCACCAGGGAGGGCCCCTCTTCAATCCCACTTTTAATATTCCAGTGTAGATTGTGAGGTCTGATGTGTTTTTATTTAGATTAAGCTAAAACTCATTTGCTGCATTCTGAGGCCCAGCAGGAAATTTAAATTCCAGGTGCTGTCAGCTAGTCTGCTGATGAGAAAGCCCGTGTTTCTGTCCCTCCATGCCTTGGTCTCTGTGTTGGCCAAAAGGTGACTGTTCAAATACTATAAAAATGGTTCCAATTTATGTTTGGCTGTTGTCTAATTACCAGAGGAAATGTTACAATGAGAGCTCATTGGTGAAATTAAAGATATTCAACATATGTGGATCAGCTTAAGTGTTTCCCAGAAACATTCATTGTTCTCAGAACAATGGAGAACTAAAACTGCAAAGTTTATAGTCTTTATTCTTATATGTGATGAACTAGCTCAGTGGTATGTAATCTCTTTGGGCTCAGAAATAGGCAGACTTAAATCTATTTTAATTTATTATTTAAGACAACTTTGGTTTACACTTCTAAATGTATGCTTGTCTGTACCCGCCACCCAGACACCAGTGACCTTCCACGATAGTCCATTGGTCTCTCAACCCCATTTCACTAGCTCCCCATTCTTCTACTCTGCTACAGTTAAGAGTTTTAGGGTTATTTTTTTTGTTTAGTTTTGATTATTTGCTTTGTTTCCCTATATTCCACATGTGAATGAAATCATCCTGCATTACTTTCTCCTCCAGTGCTATCCATGTTGTCACGGATGTCGAGTTCCATTGTGCATATATGCCATATTTCACTTATCTCTTCTGACCTTGGGTATTTTAGGTTGTTTCCATAACTTGGCTATTGCGATTGGTGCATATATTTCTTCAAATTGGTGTTTTTGAATTCTGTGTATACTTAGTGAAATGCTGTATCATACAGTAGATCTACATTTTATATTGAGAAACATTCAAACAGTTTTCAGTAGGGACTGGACCAGGGTATATTCCCATCAACAGGGTATGAGTGTTTCTTTTCCCTTTACATCCACGGCAAAACTTACTGATTCTTGTATTTTTAACATGGGGAATTTTCAGGAGTGTGTGGGGGCATCTCATTGTGGATTTAACTTTTATCTCCCTGAATATAAGTGAAGAATCATGTTTTTTTAAAAAAGGTATTGAAAACCCTAAGGAACATATATTATAGATTTGAAAATAAGGAATAAAATATTAATAAATTTTAAAACAGTGATAAGAAATGTATTGTTTTAAACCAAAACAATTATGAAAATTATCTTTATTCTTAAAACCATAAAAAATGGTGATTTTTTTTAAAGGCCTGAAAATATCTTCCTTGTTTGGATTAATAGAAGACTCCTCAATTCTCACATGTTCCCGCTTTCATTTTGTTGAGATATGTTATACTGATTGAAGTATATAAAGAAAATTCTATCCTCTACTTCATCTGATTTATGTAGCTTAAAAAATGTAGTTAAGGGCCCTCGCTGGTGGTGCAGCGGGTTAAAGCACAGCACTAAGAAGCTAAAGCCCCTTCAGCATGAATTTGATCCCCGCCTGCCGTGGAGGTGACCCACATGGCGTAGCAGACTTCTCCTGAATGCCCACTGCTCCCCTCAGCAGTGTACTTCATCGATCTGCCTGTTCTGCTCCCCATTCTGTCTCTGGTGAATCCTCTCACCACTCTTATACTTCTTGAACCTCTGGTCTGTACCCCAGGTCTGTATGCATAAATAAACAAATCTTTTTTAAATATGTAGTTAATAATATTTACAGATAATTTTGGATCTTTTCCCTTTGATAGCATTTCACAGTTTAACAAGCAGTAGATTTTGGAGATTAACTTTACTCTGAAAACTGAATAGATATGTAAATATCACATATTCTGTTTCATTAAAATCTTTTGGCCTATCTTATACTTGGAATGGCTTTTATTCATGCATGGTTTTGTAACAGCATGCATTGGTGATTATGAAGTATTGCTACTGACTTATGCAGATCTTCCAAATGTTAACACACATCACTGTACGAAGAAATCACTGTGGTTAATCTTTTCACTAATTTCGTAAGAAAGTTTATAAATAGTGGGAAATTGTAGGGTGAGAAGACAAAATTCCAAAATTCTAAATTTTTCTTGAACTATGACAATATTCTTGATTGCTTTCTTCAAAGTAACAGACTCATTTCACGCATGTTTTAAAAGATGCCTGCTGAAGTACCAAATCCCATAACCGTATTTTGTCTCTGTTCCCTGTATCATAGTGTTCCATGATAAAACTTCTGATTCAGTGGCAATTCATTCTCACAATGGCTTTCCTTGAGTCAACCATCTCACTTTGCTATGAAACGTAAAGACATCATACAAATACTCTGGTTTTCACACAGGCCATTAAAAAGATAAATTCTCAAGTATTTAGGTCTCATAAATTTAATACATTTTATTGCTTTCTCGATGACATGTTTTCCCTATGAATGTACAATGGTGAATACCAGGACTCAGAGTAGATTTTAGGTCACTCCCTTAATTTTGGCCAAGTGCTAACAGTTTCACTAACTACTCTTTAACTGCACCCACCATCCATGTAAATGTAGATAAATTGATAAAAGGCAGATGATATGTTAGAGAAGTTTGATCTTTTAGTAAAAAAAAGCTGTATCGAACCAACACTATACAAAATTCAGGTTGCCCTTGATGACATTAAGGTAAACATAGTCTTGATTCTGGAATCTTGCAGTGTTGAAGATTTCTTAGCTGGACCTATTAGAGGACAGTAGGCTGGACCATGGGTGCCCAGGTGGAGGGTGTGGTGTAGTGATTAGCACCCAGGGAGGTGTCATTCTATGACTCTGAACAGAATACAGTGCTGTCAACCAGTGTTGCCTCAGTGGTTAAAAAAAAATTTGGAAAAGGATACATACACATAAGCGGTTCACAAAAAGAAAATTCTAAACATATAAACAAATATCCACATGTCCATGTTCCACAGTACTCAAATAAATGTAAGTTTAAATAACAAACATTTTTTTCTTACCTCCAAACTGACTCAGACCAAAAAGAAATTACAATTCTCAGTGCTGTATCATAAGTTTTAAAATTATGCATGATCTAGTATTTTTCTTTTGGAAATTAATCACAGAAAAAGTCTTATATTTTCAGCAAAAAAATATAATGATCATTATACTTTTATTTTTTTCAGCTAAATATGCTAAAAATATCAAGTGAGGTTTTTCATCATATAAAGGAATACTAATCAATCTTTAAAATGAATGCTAAAGAAAATTATGGTCATGTGATTATCTAGAACAAAAAGAAATAAAGTTTAGAAAATAAACAATGCATGTGTCAGTTGATTTTTTTCTGTTATGTGTGAATGATACACACACACACACAAACATACACACACAGCCTTATGTAGTGGGAAAAAGGGAGGAACACTGGGCATTAGTATAAATAGCTTCTTGTTCTTACGTTAAAAGCTGTTGGTGACTACAGTTTCTGCTATGAATGGCCTAACAGAATCTGGATAAAGTCATTCTAGACCTCTGGAGAAATCAGAAAACGCACATGAGAAAGACAGTAATAACCACATGTACTTATCTCTGTATTAATTTTACGACCTGGAACACATTAATCATCATATTTTAGCTACTCAGCAACAGAACCCACAACATAGGAATGTCAGGAGGAATGCAAGGACTGTATTCCCTGTGATACGTGCTTCATGCATATTTCGCAGGGAAAGTGCTTGGTTCAACATTTGGCTCTTATGGACCCGCACTAAGGCCGGCTTCTGCTTTTAGCACTATTTTTCATCATTGCTATTAGATATGATCTGGAGGGAATTTGGATGGGTCTGTGGTAGTTTTTGGATGGCGTCAGAATCACATCAAGAAAAGCATAAGCAATATTTGAAGAATCAGAAAATAACTCAGGTTGGAACATCGGAATGTCTTAAAGGGAATAATAAGTAGTAGAGATGGAGAAGTTGGCTGAAGGGGGCTTAGCATGTTAGGATAAGACTTTAGAATTTAATTTTGTAGGTAATTGGAAAGCCATTAAAGGCTTTTGAGTGATATGATTAGGGCTCTGCTTTATCAGATTAATCTGGTAGCAGGATGCATATTGGATTTCATAGAGGTAACTAGAGATAGATACAGCACCTGGACTTCTGGAATTTACCTTGCCAGTTTGACACAATTGTCTATCAGATTTCAATTTTAAAAACATAGTGTGAGTTGAAGTTTTGAAACAGTGAGACTTCAATTAAAGAATGTTACCATTGAAAAATGAATAATGTGATTGGAACTTCTTTGGGTCAGAGTTAGTTTTGAGCCAGAAACAAATGCAAGGCAATCTTTGCCAAAATGTTAATTACATTTTGTGCCTACACATGCTTGTCTGAGTTTGACTTTATTATACCGGGAAAGGTTTAACATTTGGTCATAAAATTTTATTTTATGCTCGATAGATATAAAAGTCGGGAATGAATTCCGTTCTTACCACGACATCCAGAGTCCTCTGATCTCTGAAACAAAAGGTTGGACAATTTTAAAGTAAACTAAGCTTGCTTTTCTTTGCTTCCATTTGCTTATAGGAATATAGTCAATACTTACTAATCCTTCATTTTCTTAATCTTGAGAACACAAATTTCATGAAATTCTGCTACATTTCTAGGGAGGTGCAGTCAGATCAGGATGTGTAAGTAGCTGCATGACCTTGGTCACAATTATTGGGTGAAAAACTAAATGAAAAAAATGAATAAACCCTAAACTCTTAATTCACCCCAGGATCTTCCAGAGCTCACATTTCTACTGATGTCTCAGTGGGAAGAGAGCAGTTGAAAATAATCCCATGGCACATTCATTCATTTTCTAGCCAAAGACAGACCACAAAACTGTGATGACCTATTGATTTTTCTTGAACATTCATATTTCAATAGGTTTGTGTTCCTCATATGTACTTGAAAACAAAATTTCCTAATTCAATATGGTTCACACAACTTAAATATTCAGGAATTAGAAAAAAAGCACCGTAAATGTGACTGAGTCACTAAGTTTAATTTTCTAGTGTAGGGCAAAAATGGACTCTCCATGGGGCTCCCCATGTTGACACCAGCCAGCTGTTTGAAGAATTTGCTTGATGAAAGCAAAACCCACCCAGGGAGAGCAAGGAAGACAGGTGGTGTGACAGGAAGGGGCACTTCACATGACATGTGCCCGTGTCCTGGGGGTCTGGGCTCCAGAATCAGGCTGACTCACTTCAGGAAAGTCCTCCTGGCGATGCATTCAGGGCTGGCTACAACTAAATGAAGCTGAAAGAGTTAAAGGAATTTTAAAAACAGAAAATGGGAAGTCATATCCAGGCTTCCACAAATGTCAGGAAGGAGCCGATTGTATTACATGTATCAATCCTTATTTAACCATCATAGCATGCACATAATTCACAGTTTTAGTGTGATATTGATTTTATGGAACATCATGTGTTTCATTATGTCTGTAATGTAAAAAAACAAACAAAATGCATCTATGCTTTTACTGTTGTCTCTCCACCAAACCAGTAGGGTGTGCTCAAGACTCAACTTTCTGCTTGTGACAGCCCACCAGGACCTGGTGGTGTTTTGGGGAAAGGTAAACAAAAATAGCATTGATTTAAGAGTTAAAATGCCCTGCTCATAGACTGCTCTTGCAGGCACTTTCATGCCTCATTAAAATGACTGGTTAAGATGTAGGTCACTTGCTTGGATCCTCTGTAGAAATGTTGATCAGTCTCCTTTCCTCTTCTTTTCTTCACTTCTCGTGGGGGATACAACTTCAGTCTAGATCTCAGTTAGCAAAGTGCTTTTTATTGTCTTCTGAATCTTTTCCATAACTGGCATTCTTCAAAATTGAATATTAGACTGGTAAATAAATTCATGCAGAATGGAGAAAAATGGCATTTTGTTGCTAATGCACCTCCACAGCTCATCCCATTCATACCTTAAAAGCAAATTAAAAGCCCCACAATATATACAGTATCTCGTATCTCGTCTCAGTCCATTGCTTTTAATGTTTTAGAAGACTTCATTTTTCTTGCTGCAAATTAAAAAAAAAAAAAAAGAAAAAACAGCTTGGCAAAATGAACTCAGCACTAACAGACAAAAATTAAGTATGGATACAAACAGTTCTTTCCAGGATAAAAATAGAACACAGAACATTGCACTGGCTTTTCTTTAGACTTTCTTTGTAATTTGTGGGGCTAAAGCATACTCAGTGGCATTCACTGGCTGTACATGTGAAAACTTGGCTGAAGGTTCCTGACAAAATGGATAATATGAGCTCATCTGCTCCTAAACACTTTGGCTAATGACTGTGTAGACTCCTTATGTTTAATTATACCTGGCACAGTAAATGACTGAACTCAAGCATTTTAAAGCAGAGCCAGATTCAGAGTGACTGACATTTCCTCATATAGCTGTTCCTCGGCCGAGGCTATTTATTCTACATATAAGATTTGATACATCCAGGGTTTCTGCATTGTCATGAGATGTCTCTGTGTATCTTCCTTTAGATCAATCTAAAAGCAAAAATGCATAAAACAGGTTATACAGTTTCTGAGGTTTTACAGTTTATTGGCAGGTTTGTAAAATGCTGGAGTGACCATTGATGCACCCCTGTTCCGCCTTTCTCCAGTATTCACACCATCAAGAATGAACCATACAGCTGGTTCTGCCAGTGGACATTATACAGAAGTAAAGGATGTCAGTTTTGGGCTGGGACAGTTTCAAACTCGCACATCTTTTCATACTTGACTTAGATTGCAGCCAATCTTGAAGGCTACATGTTGCAGGTTTCATGGAAACTAGATTTATCTGAGGCATCCAACACACAACAGACTTTACTTGGTGAGAAATCAATTGTGTGTGTCACATTTGGAGGTTTTTTTTGGTGGTATAAGTGCTAGGATCTCTGACTAAAATATGAGGTTGCCAATTTCTTTTATAAGTGAATTTAATTCAATATTTATTTATTTTTTAAGAATTACACTTGTGGATAGAACTCCACTTTGAAGTGCAGTCCAGAGTGAAAAATTTACCTTCCAGTTATAAACCCTACTCACCCACTTCCCCTCCATGAGGTCAAGCACTGTTAGCAGTCTTGCATATTGTATCCAGCAAGAAATTTTACTTATATATGAACAGATTTTGATGCTATAACTTTAAACAAATGTTTATTAAATGGAAAAACAGTTAATTAGATGTATCCACCAACTTGGAATGATCTATTTTTTTAATAAAATATAATAGTTTATTTTTGCATCATTTTGTACATTTTTTTTCCATCTCAATTGTAATCCCTGTGGGTTTCCCATCACCGAGTCACCCGTGTGCCATCATCATAGTGATCTAATTTTTTAAAAAGAGAAAATCAAAGGAGTGAAACGTGTACTAAGATTAAGTAAGGACTAAGAAACAGAATATGAATAAAAAGAGTGGAAAAATGGGCCTGTTAATGCAAACAATTAAGGGTCAAATCAGGAGTAACAATGTGTTGCAGGAAATTTGCTAATTAATGCCAAAGCAGGTTGGTAAACAGGAAGCAGGGAAACTTATGGATTATGGACTTTTCCCTGTTGAATGGTGAAGGAGCACTATGAGGAAGAAATTGGTCAGTGGGATGGAAACAAGGACCATTTTCATGGATGTTTCTAAAGACTTTCTATAAAACCACACATAGAGTACACTACGCTAAATAAGTTAGAAGGGGAAAGATGTATACTGGATGACTCCATTTATATGTGGAATCTAGAGAAACAAAGGGACACACAAAATTAAACACAAAAGAATCCCTTAAAAATTGTAGAATGGGAGGTACCAGAAGGTCAGGGAGCTGGGGGGAGGAAAGGAG
>NW_004567119.1:13967665-14002137 GCF_000260355.1 Condylura cristata | reverse complement strand
TGCCTCTCCCTTTATTCTTGCAAAGGAAATTGGTTTGTGGATTGTTTTTTCAGTCAGTGTCTCCAAGGCTTACTATTCTGCACTCTTACTGACTCCATTCCCAGTTTTATCTTATTTCTTACTTAAAATGTTAGTGTGCTATGATTTCATGGGGGCTGGCAGAAAACAAGAGATTCCTGAGTAAGAAGCATTGCATTGGGTTGTATTACTCATGTTATAGCCCTCTGCACAAGCCTCAGCCTATTTTTTTGCCAGTTCCCCAAGCTGCAATTCATACAGGATGCCTTGAAGAAGGCCAGGTAATATCTGTATGTGCAGAGGTATATGGAAGAAGATAGATGAGCTTTGAAACCTGACTTTTTTTTACACTGGACAGTGAGTGTGACTGCCTGCTGTTGCAGAGATAGATTGTCTTCCAAGTGTGCCAAGAAAACCTTGGAAACCTTCTTTCTAAAAGATCCTCTCTCTCTCCCTTTTTTTTCCTGGAGGGAGACACTATATCTTCCAAAGTTGATTGCTGCACAAACATCCTTCAGAATATAATCTAGAACAAAAGGGAGTTAGTCTTTGTTCTAAAGATGTGCAAAAGCAAAATAGACCCATGTAAACTACCTCCCAAAAAATATTAGCTGAAATAGATCACATGTTTTATGATAAAGCAAAGCATACCATAGTTAAAAGATTTTAAAACATGTGTAGGATATTTTCTAGTCACAGAAAATTTGGCCTAGAAATCAATTACAAATGTAAAATCTGCAAGAAATATTTGAAAATTTAAAATATATACCTGTAGACTATAAGTAAAGATAATAACAAAATATTTCTATTTCATTAACATAAAAAATTGTAGAATGCAGTGAAACAAAACTAAGTAAAATAGAAGCTTTGAATACATACACTAAAAAGAAATAAATCATAAAAATTAAGTTTTGCTGTCAAGCTTTGACAGAAATGGCAAATTAAAGCTAAAAATCATCAAAAGAAATGATAAGGAACATAAATTAATAAACACCACCAATGATGGCGAACAATAGATTAAAATTTGATTGTTTAAAAAGATTTAAAGTCGATGAGCATGAAAAAATAGGCTATACAATTTCTAAAATAACATTACTAACATAAGTGATGCAAAGAAAAAACTACAGAATCAGAAACTTAATAACCATGACATTAAGTGAACAAATCTTGAAATACAACATATAATAGGTGACACAATGTGAAGTATATTTGAATGCTCCTATATATTTTTAATTATATATTTTAGTTTTTTACATCATTCTACATTTTGTGCATTTTTTTCATCTCAGTTGTAATCCTCATGGGCTTCCCACCACCAATTCACTTGTGTGCCATCACCATAGTCAGTGAGAATGTCCTGTATATTAAAAAAAAATCTATAATTACAACTATTCATATAGTGAAATGCTACACAGCAACGAAAGGGAGAAGATCTACTCCATGCACAGCATGAATAAACCTTAGAGAATGACAAAGGAGACGAGCTGAATCTCTAACAGTATGGAATTTGTGATGATACTAAGTTCAAGGGTAGGCAACACTATACTGTGGTGATAAACATGAAGATGGGGGACCCTTTGTGTAGGGTGTAATAGTTAGATGGCGTAGCAAACAGGCTTCTGGTGAGATGACCTTATAAAAATTGATCAAAGGGCACATTTAAGGTTTGCTTTTGTTTCTCTATATTTGCTAACCTCATAACATAAAAGTTAAACCAACTACAAAAATTGTAGAGAGAAACTGTCTCATGTTTTGAAGTTAAAATCTGAAATGGCTAAAACATTGCCCTGACATCCTCTCTTTGCACTTTTTTACACCAATATTGCATTAGTCTTTTGGGAAAGATTATAAAATGGATAATCATTATTAAACTCTAAATGCGGGATTGGATTATGTCAGTAAAGAATTAAATACCAAGTTTATTTTTAGCAGCAAGGTCATCTGAATTCACTAGCTGACTTCAAGGAAGAAAAAAAAAAATTAGGGTTTATGAGGAGTCACAGTGGGGAGTGTTTATATTAGATACTTCACACGGCAGGTTGGAAAACATAGGCAGATCCAATTAATGATTCTGCGTTGTGCAAACTGAACCATACTAGACTTTTGGATTGCTTCATGTGTGAATGTGAGAACATACTTACAAGAGATGTTATTGTTTTATCCCATATCCCTTCATGAGGATTTTTCTATAGACTAGGGATTTGTGATAAAAATAGAGATGTTGGCTCTTCATTTGTGGAATTCGCTAGTAAAATTCTCTGAGAATCACTATTTAAGGGAAAAGTCCTGGTTGTTCTTATATATGATTTTTAAGGAGGAGTAACAGTTCTGGCAGTGTGAGGCAGGGAGGAACATGCTTTCACTGCAGCCTGTCTTCACTGTCAAGATTTGGACCCTACATACAATTGAGGGACTTATATTTATATTTGTTTAATTAACTGAGATTGTTGCATGTGAACAGCTACTTTCTGATGACCTTTTCAATCACCCATCTGAATTTTCCAAGTAATCCATGTACTCAAAAGACCCATTCTTAATGTCAGATAATAGACTGGTGCAGCCCTATACATTTTCCAAATGAAATATAATCTACTCTTCAGCCCCAGAGTTTAACCAGTAATCTCATCAAAGAACAGCAGAATTTGGATTGGAAACCGTGTTTCTAGAAGCATCCTGATATTTCTGATCTTGTTGACTACAGGAATGTTTAGAACAGAGATTCTTAAATTGGTATTTGCAGGCCTCTAGAGAATCAAAGCAAATTCCAAAAGGATTGCAAAAGCCAGAGCTGTGGAAAACTCCACTGTTTGACGGCACTTTCATCCATCAAGAAAACCTCTGACCATCACATTTGCTATTTTTGCCCCCTTGACTAACACATGCAATGATCCTTGCACTATATATTTTCAGGCCTGAAAAATATCATTCCCTCATTTGTGTTTTAGATATCACTACCTTCTCCAGAAGGTGTCAGGAAATCAAGCCGTGTGTGCAGTGTATGTATGTCCACGTGCGTATGTGCATGCGAGTTTGTGTGTGTCTATTCATACATTTTCCAAGTTGTGTTTTCTATTGAGGATAAGAGAAGGGTGCGAGTTGGAAAACTTTTAAAAGGTAGTTGGAAAATATGGCACACAAACTGAATCAATAAAAGAAAACATTTCTAGAAGAAATCATTCTTAGTAAATATACATTGAAAAGTTTAGTGTCAGAGCTTATGCAAATGAACGAAACCATATAGTATTACTTTTGAATCAGACATTCAGAAGAAATTCAGCGTGCATTGGGACACTGTATGTCTTTTATGTTTATGTAATTCCACAGAAAGTGATTGGTGCTTATATTACAAATAAAAATGAAACAAAAATTAAGAAACAGTCATTTCATTAAGAGCAATTAAAAAAATGAACTAATTGCAAGAGTATAGCCTCAGAAAGAGAAAGAGAAAGGGAAAGATCAAACTGCTGAAATATTTCTTTGATGAGAGAAGCTGATGTTGTAAGTGGAAAGTAGTTGATGCTGTATTCCTCAAACTCAACTTTTAGTAACTAAATATAAACATAGATGAGTGATTAAGTAAAACCAGAAAAATATAGTAAATATGTACTCTTCTTTTTCCTTTACAATAATAATTGTATTATTAGCAAAATTTCTCCAGACTCAATGGGAAAATATATCAATTTCACAATCATATTCTATTTTAGATGCTATAGTTTGCTTGAGTTCAGAATCCAGAGTAGTAAGTTGTGTTACCTAAGGAATCTGTCACCTCCCACAAAGATGTTATTTTAAGATTAGTTGTACTCAAGTTTGCTATTTATTCCAGAGATAAAGCTGAGAATCAATTAAACGTTTAAGAAGCTATCAAATTGCAATACCCCAAGCACCTGAGATAGAAAGCAACAGAATTATTGTTTTTAGAGGGGAAATCAGTTAACAGGACAAGGGTTCCATAGGCTATTGTCTGGCTTCTATTAGTTTTGCATACAGATTTTCATAACCATTTGGAACATAGGGTATTTTTTTTTTTTGTAGGATGGCTTTGATTGCCAGGTGAATAAATATTTCAGAGTTCTCACAATTCTGATCGAAAACAACTTTTTATTTGTGTAAGAGCAATATGTTAGAAAGTTATGTGGAGATACCAGAGAAGTTTTTCTGTGACAGCACTGACATATATAATATTAGAGGTGATTATCGAATCTGTTGTTAACAGTTGATTCTGCAGTTATCAGCTTAGCAATTTTTAAGGAGGTGAAATGATGGCATATGATAATTTCCCTATTTTGAACAATATATACTGTAGAATAACAGGGGCAAAATAAACTTCTGTTTTCTTGCATACTGTTTTCAATGAAGAAAATGGAATTTTAATAATTTGTAATTTCTGAGAAACTCAATAAACCAAATATTTCCTCTCTCTGACTATCCTGTAATCAGTCCACTATCCACGTTAGTGACCATCCTTTTTATTATTTTTTCTTTATTGTGTGCTATTTACTTTCTGAATTTTTTTTTCTTGTGCTACTCAGCTTCTAAAGTTTGGTTTACAGTGTCCCTTATTTATTTTTAGCCTCCCCTTCTTAGAAAAGATGGGGATTTTGATTAATTCTCATCGACACGTCATAGGCTTAAATGTTGTCCAGCACAGGGATGCTCTATAAACATTTGTTGAATTCAAAGTCATTCTGATTTTTTTTTTTTTGCATTGAAGAACTGGGGTGTAGTTCAGAGTTTCATGGGGTGAGAAGATTTACTAGAGACAGAGTGGGGAGCAGAACAGGCAAATCTACTGAATTACACTGCTAAGAAAAGCCGTGAGTGACCCAGGAGAGGTCTGCTGTGCCATATGTAGATCAGCTGGGGATGGAACTCAGGCATTTGTGGTGATAGTGCTGAGACTTACCCCCTAGGCCACCAGGAAGGTCCAGCACTTGTCTTAATTATAATTTTTATACTGATGTTGGGAGAAATAAAATTATGCAAACATATATTGAGCCATTCCTCTGTGTCAGATACTATGTTAAATGCTTCCTTTCATTTTGTCATTTAATTCTCAAAATATGATCTATTTAAGTGGACACTGAATAAGAAACAGCTACTGTCCCCTCTTACAGATGAGATGATGGAGGTTCAGTGATGTCAAATGAAGATCTAATAGTAAGAGTAGGATAACAGATTGATCTGAAGTTCGTCCAACTCAAGAACTTCTGCTCTTCACCATCAAATATCTTCTGGAGGTAAAATTTAATTCTTGCCAGCAAGTGCTTAGACTTAAACAAGTAAATTTCAGTTCTACTTGGAGTTAAACAACTTCCAACTAATAATCAGCAAGTTTAGTAGTAATTAACAGATTTTTTCTATGAAAGATGTCATTCAGTGGTAGTTGAATCATAGTATTGACATTTATTTGCCAATTTCCAGAGTATGGATGTTTGGAAATTCTACTAGACATACACAGAAAGCCACAGGTTGTAGGGCCCTCCCTGGTGGCACAAGGGGCTAAAGAACAGCACAGAATCTAGCCACAACCACTTCAGTGTGAGTTCAATCCCTGTCCAGAGAGGTGACCCACATGCTCACCTGCTGCTCCCCTTAGCTGTGTACTTTGTCGACCTGCCTGTTCTGCTCCCCACTCTGTCTCTGATGAATCCTCTCACTGCCCCTGCACCTCTGGCCTGTACCATGGTTCTGTATCCATAAATAAATAAATCTTTAAAAAAAAAGAAGAAAGCCAGAGGTTGTCACAAACTGTTTTGGCTTGGTCAGAATTAAATCTTCCAAAGAATGAAAATGCGAGACAAACAGTCCAGTGGTTGGTACTAGAGTTCTATCAAGGTCCTATTAGTGTGGATGACATAACATTCTAGTAATAGGGTAGGGATGGTCAATTTTCACTTTAACAGTTGTGTTGACTAGTTAATAAATATACTCAAAGATTAGAGTCAGATTTATTTTGGATTTAAGGACAATTCTGAGTGCCAGTGTTGCTCATTTTATATTATGGGCTGCAGAAATCCAAGGGCAAGCAAAAAGAGGAGAAAAGGAATATTTCAATTTTGATTTACCCTTCAAATCCTGGAATTCTACATGTCATGTTAAGTGTTCATTAATGTATAAGAGTGAAACTTATCAAATCACCCCATACAGGTTCTCTATATATTCAGGTTAATCATCCTTTTTTCCTTCCTCCACATCCATAGGTTTCATTGAAAAGGAATTTCACTATTTGTTTTGGTTCAATTCATGGTTATTAAGATAGGCTGCAATTAGTTGGAAAAATAATTTTGAAATAATCTGATGAACAGATTTACTTATGACCTAAAACACTTAAATCACAACCAGATGTTAATTCAAAATGTGACCAACTTGATACATCAGCAGCTAGAGGAGAATAAAATATATCTGAATCCTGGAGCTAACACAAAAGACTTAGAGTGTCACCCTTACTTAAAAGGAGAAATGCCAAATGATATGAAACTCCAAAGGAAAATTTCAGAAAAAGGTTAAAATGCAGTTTTTGGAAGAATCAGGACACAGATGCTCACTTTGACTATTTTCCACTCGGTAAAACAATATAAAAAGAAAACCACAAAGCTGAAGCATGAGTTGAAAAGAGACAAGATGTTGGAAACTACTCGCAGGATTTCAAGAAGAAAAGATCTGAGATGACTGCTTGTTACTTGGAAAAAGAAAAACAAGTTCTTAGAAACAGGAAGAAAAATAAGGCATTCATTACAAGCCAATGAATGAATAATATTTTGAATCAAATTTTTTGACTTGTATTTTCCTCAGCTATAGATTTGAAGCAATAGTACTGACAACTGGTTGAAGACACAGTGAAGGAACAGCAAGAAGTATAGATCTAAAACATAATTATTTTTCTTTACTGGTTTGCTTACTCATTCTTTTACTACTCTCACATACACTTATAACTGTATGTGGATTAGCTTGCAACAGAATCAAGTAATTAATGCTGAAAGAGTCCTCACTGGTCACTGTTTGAAGTTCTTGATTCATGGTGAAGAAGGAATGGTCAATGGTGACTTTTTAATTTTCCTGGTACCTTTTATTAAAGAGACTGTTTCCCCCCTATTTTATAGTCATAGATTATTATAGACTAGATATTGGTATATGCATGGATTTATTTCTGGACTTTTGACTTTGTTACATTGGTCCATGTATCTGTTTTTGTGCTAATATCATATTGTTGTTAATAGTATTACTTTATGTTAAAGTTTTAAGTCTGGTTATAGATTCCTTGTATTACCATCTTTTTACCCTGTTAAATCATATCAAGAGCTTTTATCTGTTCCTATATCATATGACTTTCATCTTTTCTTTTGTTGATACATTGTACTACATTGATTTTTGCATGTTAAACTACTGTGGAACCCCTGGGATGAATATCTTTGTGATATGCTTTTTTGAATTCAGTTGCTAGTTGTTCCAATTATTTTTTGTCTAGATATTCATCAAGGACATTGGTGTATAATTTTCCTGTGCTTATTTTGTCTGGTTTCAGTATTAAGGTATGTTGGCATCATAAAATGTCCTTGTGTTTTTAAAAAAAAATTAGAGCAAGTGGCATTAAAATGTTTGATAGAATTCATTTGTAAAGGCATGTAAGCTTGGACCATTGTTTTTCAAGATGGTATTACTGTTTCAACTTCCATGTTTGTGATTGGTTTGTTCAGTTCCTGGGTTAGTCTTGGTGGATTATGTTTATTTAGAAATTTATATCTTCACGGTTATCAAATTTATTGGCATGTGGTTGTTCATAATAAGTTATACTCTTATTTCTGTGCTGTCTGTAGTGATCTCTTTCATTTATGATTCTGTTTGTTTTAATGTTTTCTCTCTTGTTGGTTACACTTGTTAGATGTTTATTTCATCTGAAAAATCAATTGATTTCACTGATAATTTGTAAAATAGGCATTTTTAAAAAGCATTTAAAAATCACTATTTTCACTGTTTAGCTTTCTTTCCTAGCTTCACGGTACCCCTTACCCCCCACCTCCAGCTGCATTAGATGTGATATTAGGTTGTTTATTTAATTTCTTGATTTTTAATGTGAGCTTATATTGCAACTACATTCCCTCTTAAAGCCACTTTTGCTTCATTCCATAGATTCTGGTAACTTAGAGCAATATTTTTGTTTTAATTCATTTTTAAATTTCTGCTTTATTTCCCTTTTTTATTCAATTTGCTATTAAGCAACATTTTATGTAGTCTTCATGTATTAATAATTTTCCTTTTTTTTTTTCCAGTTGATCTCTGTTGTGGTCAGAAGAGGTACTAGTTAGTTTTATTGACAGTTTTCTTGTGTCTCAAGAAGTGGTCTGTTTTTGAAGATGTTTCATTTGTACATGAAAAATATGTGCATCATTTACCACCATTTCTTTTTTAACACATTATTATCTTTTTGAATTATATAATTAGCAGATATTTGCATGACAGGATATCACTATCTAGCAATAACTTATTGTATCTTGTCCAATAATTTAAAAGTTTATCATTTTGCTAGTATATTTTTCCCAAACCAGTTTTGCCATATATGTATTACCAAATTTTCAGTACATTTTTATTTTTTATTCTGAACTCTATTTTGGAAACATTTTACCCCTGTATCTCCCACCTGGCATCACTAGTCTTTTATTTATCTTAGTTCATTATTCTAAAACTTTCTAAAAATTTTTTTTTACTATCGAGGCTAAAACTTGGTTATTTATTTATGCATACAGAGCTGGTGTACAGGGCAAAGAGGCAGGGGCGGTGAGAGGATTCACCAGAGACAGAACAGGCCAACTGAAGAAGTACACTGCTGAGGGGAGCAGTGTGTGGGTCAGGAGAGGTCTGCTGTACCATGTGGGTCACTTCTGGATAGAGATTGAACTCATGCCAAAGTGGCTTTCGCTTCTCAGTGTTGTGCTTTAACCTGTTTTGCCGCTAGGGAGGGCCTGACCTATTTTAAAATTATTTGATTACTCTCTAATTATTCACATACAGTTTTCTACAATTTGTTTTTAAAGTTTTTCCATGTTAGTGTTATGTGTCTGAATTCTTCATCTTTGCAAGAATCTTTCTTATGGGCTATACCTACAAAAAGGAAAACATGGAGGACACATACAACTTGAAGGATAATCTTTTCCCTTCCAAACTCTAAAACAGTATGCTTCATTAAATCTTTTGTTTTTCTTCTCTGGATTCTGTGTTCTTTCCCATAGTGACTTCTAGTAATATGTGATGTATTTTCACTTTCTGTCTTTCAAAGTTTTGATATGTCACTAAATGTATTCATTTCCTTGTGCCATTTTCCTCTGTATGTATTATTGAGAAAATTAGCTTATTCTTCACATTAGAATTTTACTTTTATACTTTATAACTTTTACTTCTCATTATTACTTAAACTTCAAATTTCATTATTGCTATTTTTGATATATTTTTTCATTTAACCAGCTCATTTATAATAGATTGAAGATCTTTGTAGTTTCAGATCACTTAAAACACCAGCTTTTTAAAGCATTCTTGTACCCAATTCCCATGGATTCATCTGTCTTTTCTTTCCTTCAGAGAATCCCATTTTGTAATAACAAATCCTTTGCCCAATTGGTTGGTCAGCTACTTAAGTTTTCAGAAATAGATCTTTTTCTTGTTAAGCAGTATTTTCCAAGACCCATCTTGTTTTCTTTTTCTCTTACTTGAAGGAATATAGCCCATCCTAGAGCTAGTGTTTTCCATGACAGGTCATATTGACTGCTCCTATACTTGTTTAACTGACGTGAATTTATTGCAGTACTATCATAGTGCACAACTTCCACCTCAGTTCTCAGAGTATTAACACTTATCTGTTGTGTGGTCATTAGTTTGCAAAACAATGGAATACAGAAAAATTTCAATTACTGTTTTTTTTTTTAATTTTATTAAGGCTTTTAGGCCATCTATACTTTCAATTTAGGGGGAATTCAATATTCTAATTCACATCAATCATTCTGATCCCTTTCCCTTCAACCATTTTACTCTTGTCATCTCTTTCAAGCTTTAAGATCTAAAAGGACTAAGCAGATGAATATGTACATGTGCATGTGTGTGTTTTGGGGTCTGGGTGGAGGATAGGATTAAGTTTAGGTTGAGCAAGCAGGACATGGTGGATTAATCTGATTGTGACATCTATTCAATGGTGAGGCAACTGTTTTGCTTTTTGATGGTATGTATCTTATGTAGCTGATGCAGTGGAAGAGATTAAAGTGAAGCTAAAGGGTCAACCCATCTCTTTTTTTTTTTTTTAAAGTGGGTACAACTATCGTACCATCAGTGTTATCTTCAGTTCAATCCCATCTGTCTTGTGGTATATGTAATGTCTTCTGAATTGATTATATAGTTTTCATGTAAGGTTTTATAGTTTTTGAGTCTTCATAGTTAGTGATTTTGGAAGTTATAAGAATCTGCCTTAGGAATGAATAGTTCAATATATATATTTAAAGTTTCCTTAAATGATATCTTGAATTAATGTGATGAATTTGTGTTATAATTTACACTAATAACAGGAAAGGTAGGGAATGTGGTCAGAGTAGGCCTAACGCTAATAATGAAAATTTGGATGTTACAGCTTGATAAGTTAACTATGAGTACCAGTAGAAATCAAGAAAGTCCATTGAAAAATATCTCTGGATATCTTAATGCAAGTTAAACAAATAAGTTACTATGACAATATATTTTAAAAGTTCTTTCAAATATGGTGATATACATAGTACTTTGATTATAAAAGTAAAAACTTATTTAACAAGTTTTAATACTTGATAAGGTTCAATTTTATCATCTAAAAAGTACTCGATATATTTAATATTTACACCAGTTCCTCGATGTTTTACCCTATTAGATTTTTCTGAGGCATATGCGCACATTTGTCTTAGACTATATGTTGTTACATATTGAAGGAAATATGTTTAGTAGTTAAGATCTATAAATATAATTTAAAATATACCATTAAGGCCCTCCCTGGTGGTGCAGCTGGTTACAGTGCAGCAGTATATGGCTATCCATGTCTACTGCGCCTGAGTCCTATCCCCGGGTGGTGTTAGGACAGGTACGGCAGTGCTCTCCTGTCTTGCCCGCTGCTTCTCTCAGCAGCATATTTCAGTCAGTCTGCCTGTTCTGCTTCTCACTGTGTCTCTGGTGAATCTTCTCACCATGCCCCCTGTTCCTCTGGTCTGTATTCCAGTTATTGTATACACAAATAACTCTTTTAAAAAATATACTACTTTAGGCCTTCCCTGGTGGCGCAGCGGGTTAAAGCACTGCACTGAGAAGCTAAAGCCACTTCCGCATGAGTTCGATTTCCGCTTGCCCCAGAGGTGACCACATGGTGTGGCAGACCTCTCCTGACCCGCCCGCTGCTCCCCTCAGCAGTGTACTTCGTCGATCTGCCTGTTCTGCTCCCCACTCTGTCTCTTGTGAAGCCTCTCACCGCCCCTGAGCCTCTGGCCTGTACCCCAGTTCTGTATGTATAAATAAAATAAATCTTTAAAAAAAAAATATATATATACTACTTTAACTCACAATAAGTAGCAGAAAATACCTTTTGCCCTTAACATTTCTCCTTATCATGTGCAAGGGATTCCTAAACCTTTCTTTCCAGGATTTTCGGACAGCCTGACGTCTTTGCTGAGAAAGATCAGCAAGTTCCTTAAATCCTATGTGAAGATGTTTTGGCAGGTACTGTGTTTCCCAGCCGCCCACTCTAAGCTTCACTCTTTGAGGATATGTCCCAGTAACTATTTAGAAATTATGATCTGCCTCATTTCAAATGGCTTTACAATAGCTGCCAGGGTTTCTTGCTTTCATCTATGCTGTGCACATGGTCAAATATTTTTATGGACAATCCAGGACTGAACACTGCCACAACATTCCTTTACCTGGGCTGCTTGACAACTATGTAGAGAACGAAATACTAAAGAACATCATAACCTTAGGAAACTTCAGAGTTTTGAAACTATGTGACATCAAGATCTAATTCTATTCAAAATCACTAAAGAGAATGTTCTTTAAATTCCATGTTGCATGAAGATGGTTTCTATTAAAAACAGTGGAGCTTCACTTTTTCATGTGCACACTTCAGAGTGTATGAGTTTGTGTGTGTGTGTGTGTGTAGTGTATAAAGAGACAGAAAAAAGGTAACTAGATTATTTGAAGGACAGAGAGGGAGAGGTAGACAAGGAAACAGAGTTCATGTGTTCAGTGAATTGAGGGTATTTCAACACTTATCTGGCATTTTTAAATGACACTTTTTGAGATATTAAAAGGATGATTTATCAGTAGATAGTTTGTAAAGTCCTAAGGAGGTTTATCAGTCTGTATTAATTCAAGTAACAAATATACTAACCTAATTTGTTGAAATGTTGTATTTCTTGTACTAAATTCCCTCCATAGACCATGGCTCCAGCTGTTAACTACATAGCTACCCATGTTGCTTTCTAATCCAGGTTCAACATGCATACTCGATGATAAAATTTATTTAGCAGGCATATTTCTAAATATGAAATCTAAGATTCTATGTAGTTAATGCCAGATTTCATAGTCATTTAGGGAAAAAAATAACTAGACAGCTTCTTACCTAGTGTTCTATTTCTGAGAGTTATGATTCCTTGCTGGGAACTCATTTCCTTTTGAGCAAATCAGTGTCCAACTAAATAACAACAGTATAAACTGTTTTAAGATCTAGGTGGCTTGAAAGGTCAGTTGTATGAGGTAATTATAAGATTCTGTCTGATTTATAAAAAAGTAAGTAAAGATGGTATTTCATCAGATGCATCTGTTCAAATGATATTCTACATTTACTTAATAACTTTATTTACAACAATGCTTCAGAAAGAAACTAGAGGTAATGTCTCAGCAGATGGCTCTATATGGATTAATTTTAGATTAGAAGTATGTATATTTTGTGTGTCTGAATGCTCATTCATTCCTCAAGTGTCTTTTGCAAAAGGGATATTTTAAGAGAAGCACAGTCCTTGGGGAAAAGATCATCTTGGAAATAAAATTAAAAAGGAAATTAAAACATGAGCCATCTTCAAGGGATCTCTGGAACTCTTTAGTAAATAGCTTTTTCAACATCCTGTTCACACTTTCAGACAGTATCAAAAAAAGAAAAAAAAAACTTGAGAAATGAAAACACTGGTAGTATTGTGGATTCAGCTCTTAGAGGGACACGTAGAATAATCTTTGTGAATAATCCACTCAAATGGTAGGTTATCAGTCACCACACCTATTTCCTCACTCAGAAATGGGAAAATGATTTTTTCAGAATAGTATTGTCCCACTCCACTGAACATGTTGGCTGTATAGTTTGGCGATGTCATCCAATAAGAACCAATTAAAGCTTCATTGAGACAAGCGATGTGTATGCTAAGAGGAATGTCTTTCTCCTTCTGTGACTACAAATACTAGTATAGTATAAAGCTACACTTTTCAGACTTTTTTTGTTCTTCATGGACAGAACCTTATTGAAAATTAAATAATGCCTATCAAATTAGAAGAAAAAGAGAAAGACTCCTTATGTCTTGACACAAATTATAGATTCAATAGTGCTTGACTATGTAACCATTTGGCTTGCCCAAATAAAGCAACCAATAATGTCATTTTTGTTTAAACTTGTGGATCAAGGCATTCATCACTTAGAAAGGAAAGAATGCTTATGTTGAGAGAAATAGCTAGACATACATCGAATAGGTTGCATTGAGGGAGGATGATTGGGATAACAAGGCAGAAGGTTGAAGGAGAGGTTATTTTGGAGTATGTGGTGGTCTCAGCAAGGGGATTTTTGGAAAGTTGCCAAATTAGGAAAATTGAAGAATCTAGGATAAATTGTGGAGACACTCACTGATTTTGGGGTACCAGAGAGTAGAGGAGTAAAGAAAGGAAGGGTGAAAGGCATTGGTATTACTACAAAGAGCTCCAGAGAACTTGTGCATGCCTTTATTTCACTGCACTTTAGCTACTTATTAGGGAGCAAATAATGAACCCTCATAAACTGTGCATTCATACTTCTATATGTTTATGAATGTTGGCAGCAGAAAATTCAGGATTAAAAGAATATGGACAATAACACTGTACTCCAGATTTTTCTTCTTTTAGCTTCTCTTTGACACTTAAACAATTTTAACAATATTTGAGTAGATTCATTTGGCCTTCTTATTTAATAAGTGGGACTTTTAATTTGGTAATCAAGCTTGACATTTTTCTTACATTTGAAGACATAAAAGAAGAGAATATTATTCCACAGAAGGCATTGTGTATATTTCCTGCATAGTTCAGAAGGACCCTTTATCAGTAACAAAGAAATTGAAGCAGTACAAATATTTATTACCACCTTTATCGTATATATAAACCAACTTTAATTGATGGCATCTACTAAGAAAAGATTATCTTTTCCCCCTAATTTTTCATACCTACTTTTTATCTAATTATAATAAATTTCAATGAAAGTTTATATAGTTATTCAAAACCTACCACTTGATCCTATGAAGTGTAGATGGTGCCTAGAATTGGCTGGATGGTATGCAGAATCCATTCTTTCTTCAAGTGTTGATAAATGGACAGACTGAAGCAAGGACTGAGAAACTGAGGGAGGAAAGATAATTAAACCAGAGCTAATAGCAGTAGATTTGAATTTCAGACATTTCCTGGATATATTGTTCTCTGTCATTTTCTCTCATGTTTCATTTTCCTCACTGGACAGATCAACAGTCATTCAAAATTTTTGGTAACATCTGAAGAGATTCACTACATTCATTTATTTTTTAGATGCTTAGAAACCACTTTTTTTTTCTTTTCACACTCAAAACATTCACCATCTGCCAGTTTTTCTTTCTTTAATATTGAAATAGTCTGGCAATCATTAAGTGCCAAATGCTTTCACCAGGCCCATAAACAATACAAGATTCCATAGTAAATGCAGTTACATCTCGGGAAGTTTCAACAAAACACATTTTCACTCATTCAAAGCTAGGGGAAATAAATCTTGAGGTTTTTTAAGAAAGGCACACTTTAGCCTCTAGGAGTCTGACACTGTACTGATTTCACACAAAAAGATAACAAAAGCTAGCCTGCAGGCTCCGTAAATTCTGGAGGTTCTCTGAAGATTTGATGTGCATCTCAGTATTTGATCCATTCTTCTTTGTCTCACTGTTTATCTTTTGACCTAGCAACTGGGATAAAACATGAGAACAGAACATAAGCTTTTAAGGCACTACCTAGCTTTAATCAAAGAGATTAAAACCAAGGTCAAAGTATCCTCTAAGGGTAAGGGCAAGTAACTATATCATTGTTTTCCCAAATTTTATGATTTTAGATTTATTTTTCTTTTTGACAAATAGATTTTTATCATGCATGTTTATGTTGTAATATTATGATAATTCACTGGCCTTTAAGATGCAAATTGATGCTTTTCAAAACACCTATTGGGATTGAATTTAAATTGAATGTAAACATGGGTATGATTAGATAGTAACTATAAAAATGAAAATTTGCAACAATAAATAAGTTATTACCATCCGTGAAAATGTTTGCCCCACCTTCCTTTCTAAGCTACTTGAAAAGGAAAGTTCCACTGAGAACCTACTGATAGTCTCTACTGTTTGCCTGAACTCCTAAGAATAGTAATGTGAAACTAACTAAAGCATGACCGCAGCAGCACAGAATAGAAGGCTAACAGTTTTTAAATTATTAAAATCTGAAATTACCTGACTCCAGGTAACATGGAGCACTTTTTAGACTTCTATATTTCTTGTCATCATTTGGAACCCTTCAGTTTGTGCTTGTAGAGGGAGAGTGTCTGAGTTTGTTTTTACATGACTTTATGATTCCAAATGTGGAGGGAGGTATTAATCAGTCGTTGCTGCTAAAAATTAGCTGCATTATTGTGGTCTAACTCATCTAATCTCTTCAGGTTTAAGTTGACTTCCCCATAAGAAGAAGATTTGAACGACTCCATTCTATTAAATAAAACAAAAACTTGCTGAATGGCATGTCACATGAATGAAAAGGCAGAGTGCTTCCTTCAGGGAAGGAGAAATCTATTAGCAGGAGGTACACATGAAAATAAATGTGGCTCCTGTGTCTTCTGAGTAATAGACCATCTTCTAGAAATGAAATTAAATGGATTCAAGCTCTTAACACTTTATCTCATGGGAAATCTACTGCCTATGTTTCTGAAAATTTCTGGAAGCTAAATGTCAACATGGTCAGTTTTGGCTTCAGGTTGGGATCTGAGTTCCTGTTCCTGCTGAACACGATTCAGCTTGCATTTAATTTCCAGTGTCTGTTATGATTACTCCAGGTCTAGATAAGGAGTCCTACCCTTTCATTTTAGAGAGCAGCTGAGCACAAAAGATGGTGGGTAATGGTGTCTCTACTTGGGAATCAAATATGACTATAACACTAGCTGTAAAAAGTGTGCCTTTATCTACCACCCCTGTGCTTAGGCAACCATCACCTGTCGTGTGGATTACTGCCACAGACCCCCACCTGCTCTCCTGTTTCTCCCCTCCTCATCTGCAATCTGTTCCTAACACAGCAGCCTGAGTGATCCTGTCAAAGTTGAAGTCAGTTTATGACGCCTCTTAGCTTGGAATCCTCTGATGCCTAACTCAGAGTTGTGCTGGAGTGTTATTTTGTCTGCCTGAGCTTCCTTGACCATCCAACAGGACTTCTGCAATCCCCTACCTTGCTCTTGTGCTCCAGCCAATCTGGCATCCTGGTGAATGCCCACACTTGTCCAGCATGCTCCCTTCTCAGAGTCTATGTGACTCCTATTCTCTTTATCTGGAATGCTTTTCGCCCAGGTACGCATGTGACTCGCCATTCTGCTCCTTTAGATGTGTTCTGAAATACCATTTTCAGCTTTCCTGTGTCTATCCTCTCTGAAGGCATCATCACACCATCTCAGTGCTCCATTTCCTCTCACCATGCACTAAGCCATCTCCCCTTTTCTCCTCTTTAGATTCACTTGGCATATTTTATATTTGGTGATGGGAAGAAGGTGCCACAGGATAGCAAATTAGATTATAGCAGTAGCATTGTTCACTTGGAAAGAATTTGTCTTACTGTAGTAAAGTTGAAGATTCAATAAGCTTCATTGGAATAATTTGCAATTATTATTTGATGGAGAATATGCCTTGGGAGACAAATCATTTATATAGCTACAATAGAAAATATGGAATTCTTCTGCATATTCTCTCTATCCCATTTTAAAGACTGTCCTTTTCTTCATATTTTGAAATCAATGTCTATGAGACATTCTTGAAATGCCTTGAGATATTATATTCCCTTTCCTTGGCTGTGAGGATTTTTTTGAGCTGTTTCTTTCAAGCAGTTCAAGGAGTTTCCTTCTGGCTGATGGCCCCTGTGCTAAGTGATGAGTGTACCTCATCTGGTTTGTGGGACCATGATGCAAAGTTCTGCTTGGAGATCATGGGACTCAGACTGGCCACTGCCATCTATAATGTGAAATGGAAAGTACTTTTGAGAAAACACACATGCTGACAGAAAAGAGTTCTTTTTATTTAAGGCAACAAAACATAACGGAAATATTATTCCCTAAATGAATAGTTGGCTGAAATGGTTGAATGAGAGAAAAAATAAATGTATAAATTTACTTATAAAACTGGGGGATGATGCTAAAAGAAAGTGTACTGAATGCCTTTGAGTGTGGTTACATTATTCCTTGCAAAAATGCTTGTTGACCCCTTTCTTAAATCTAAATCATTTCTACATAAGAAAAATATTCTCTTTGATTTGGAGTTGTTTCCGGTCTAGCAAGGAGAGCTGGAGGGAGTCATATAAGCCCTACATTGAACATTAAGGTCTATGTTGGTTGCTGCACTTTGCTGTGGCCAGAGCAATATGACAGCTCCTGCTGTCATTCCAGTGTCTAGAAGAGTTAGCAGTGACAGACTAAGGTCACACAAACTGGAATCTAGCTTTAGGGAAGGAGTTAAACATTTGTTCAGTGTGTCTAACTTGAGGATATGGCAAAGCTGATCATCCTTCTGATGGATTGAAAGTGATAAAAAAAATCATCAAGAATTGCATTTGGGAAGTAGTATTGGAATATGCTAATATAACTAATTTGGGCATTGTTAGGTAGGGTTTATGGCTATGAAATTCATATACCTTGTGAGTAAACTATGAAAGCATAATTCTGGGATCTTGGCCAAGGATTGGAGTGAACTCTAAGAATAATAGGAAAGGACAATGTTAAAGCAGGAAGGCAATGAGGTTGATATTGGTGGTAGGGTAAGTTAATGTGAAATAAAATATGCTGGGAATATAAAAGAGATCATCTTTTGAGAAAATCAGCTTTCATTGAAAATGAAAGCCAAAACCAAATCTTTTATTTCTTTACTTCACAAGCAATTCAATGACAGGTAACTCAGACAGTATAAAAAGTATGAAACTTAAACAAAAGCTTTGTGAACTTGTTCTACTTTGCAGAAGTAAGAATTTCATATTTCTTTCATTATGTAATAAATATTTAAGAAGTACTCTCTAAAGCTGCTTAATATAGAGATTTAAGTATTTTATATAAAGTTTAAAAAGTAAGCAAGAGAAAAATCATAAAATATTAATATTAGTAGCAAAGAGTAGAGGACTAGTGGAGAGAAGAGTATGATTCTTCCCATCCATAGAAATGTCAGTAGATGAAGTTCTAAGGTTTTGAACTAAGACTTTTGAGATGAAATTTAATTATGTGGTTATATGGAAGTCACAACCTGGAAAACTCTTGAAGATCTCACCGATAGTTAACTTGTGTTTAGAGATCATGATGGAGAATAGACTGCTAGAAATCCAAATTGAGGAGTGAGCTTTGAGGCAGTGCTGATACAGCAAGCTGAAAATGAAGAGGTCGTTGGCCTATGGTAGAATAACAAGAGGTAGAGGTCATGGGAAGCCAAGGAAGTAAAGTTTTATGGAGGTGTTGGAACCAGAAAACCAAGGTATCATGGTGGTCATCTTTACAAATAGTGATGTTAATCAAGATGTTAGTAAAACAGTGGGTACAGACAACAGTCTCAGAGCTCTGTGTCAAATGCGTCATGGAATATATAGGAAGTGCCCTACAGTTAAAGGAGTCTACAAGATGAAGGGGAGTGATGGAGAATTCAAAGTTAGAGTCTTGGTGCCATGAATGGAAACTTTGAACTGAAGAAATTGTGGGATTTCACTCTACATAAGATTGGGATGACAATGTTTCTATTTGAAAGTCATAGGAAAAAGTATTACTTGGGTCAGCTACATTTAAAGTGTTCATAAACTGTATGCATAGGGTTTCTTGATGTCGATTTTGAGTGGAAGTAATGGCTGAATATGTGTCTGGAGATGAGAGCAGAGAGTAGGGAGTGTGGGGTAGTACTGGATTCATCTGGAGAGCAGAGCACAGAACACTAGTAACATGGAAATTAGGACCTAGAAAACGTGAGCCATAACTCAAGCACAATCCTAGTATTCTGTTCCTAAAAATATTTGTATATACACGTGTGTGTATGTATGTATCTATGTATATATATACACACACACACAATATACACTTATATTTAAAATCATAAACTATTAAACAATTCCCTAATGTTTCAGATTTTAATAATCATGATTTTAATATTGCAATAAATTTTCACTTACTTTCCATACATAGACTTTTGGAGAGCAAAAGATAGACATGGCAGGTGGAAGATACATACATAGGCAGAGGTAGCAACAGGCAGACACCCTGCAACCACCCTGAGGAATGGATTCTCCTCCTCTTAGACAGGTAAACAGGCAGGCTTTGCTAGGTATTTTGAAATCCCTTGGAAGGTCTGAAGTAAAGTGATGAACAAAAATACTTAGAAGGTTTTTATTTCACTCAGCTTTCTGCCCCCCCCTCCCCCATGGCATTAGGCTCTTTCTAAGCCTGATGTTTATAGCTTTGGTAGAATTTGATTTACTTGAGCAAAAAGAAATATCTTAGCATGTTTTATAACTGAAGAAACATATTTCTTCTATTTTAACATAACTCACAAATAGTTAGACAGATTTTGCTTAAGCCTTCAAAAGAAATTCCACTTTAGACTAGACACTATAGACAGTAATGTGGAAAATTTGAGGCCAAATGATTCAACACTTTAAAGTTTAATAACTTGGCGGGGGGAGAGACAGAAAGGGAGGGAGAAAGTTTGAGATGTGGGAAGAGTCAGAGACAGTTTATTAATTAATTTGAAGTTTTCTGGAGCCCCCTTGCCGGTAATTTACTGTCCTGTTCTAATAGTGCTTATAATGCATATGGAAGCTCTACTGTTTATTGTCTGGTGCATATCTAATTTTAATTGAGCCATTTTTTCCTTGAAAAGCATATGGATTAATATTTTCTCTAATTCATGTCATTGAAATGCAACTTTTATACTCTTATGAAAACAGAAGATGGCGTGAGAATAAAGGTTAGTTCAACACGAAACATTTACAAAATGTGGTGAAGAAGCAGAAGAGCAAAGCCCAGACTCAGCAGACTCAATTTCTTCTGCTTGTAGAACTCCCATAGACTTCAAAGGATTTACAGCTCCAAGTGCACTCACACGGGGGAGGGAATGAGAACCTGCCCACAATTGCCAGTTGTGGAATCCCAGCCAATTTTTACAAACTTGGAAGTTGTTCCATTTGATTTTTTATCAGTGAAAAATGTCTGGAATGGCTGGAGATACATCTAAAGTTTTTTGTTTCTTTCTTTACATTTGTACAGAAGTTGGAAAATATTTTCATTAAAGACGGCCCATTTATAAGGTATAAACATCAAGTGTACGTCTCTCTATTTTCTTCAAGGACAATTGAAATGTATTTCAATATATTTACTCATCATACTATTTTAGCCTTAGAGAACTAATTTATTTTATAGAAAAAACTGTGTGTAGAGGTGCTTTTTCACTTGCATTTTCATACTTTGTTCCTTCTTCCTGCCAAGGGTGTGATGGTTTCCTCACTGCAGTCTGTTTTCTACCAATGAAATGGGAGTCTTCAAACATCTTCACCAACAGCTTTCCTTACATTTTTCATCCAGTTATATGGCCACACTAGGAAAAAAAAAATAGATTGTGCTAGAGGATTTACAGAGAAGAATGTTACCTTTATGGAAACTATCATCAAAGAAGTACAGCCCAAGTAAGCATGGAGTCTGTTTTGTTCTTTTGAACATTCCTATAAAAGATTAAAGAAATCATACAGATGCTCAACAGGCATATGAAAAAATGCTCATCATCACTTATTGTCAGGGAAATGCCATCTCACACCAGTGAAAATGGCCCACATCAAAAAGATCAGAAACTGCAAATGTTAGTGAGGAAGTGGAGAAAAGGAAAGCTTGTACACAGTTGATAGCAATGTAGGCTGGTTTGTTCCCTATGGACAACAATATGGACGTTTCTCAAAATATTAAACAGGTATATATGATCCAGCAATTCCAATCCTAGGTATTTACCCGAAGAATGCAAAAACACTAATTGGTAGAGAGATATGCACCCCTGTTGTGGCCTAGCACAATAGCCAAGTGATGGAAACAATCTAAGTTCCTAGTGAAAATTAAACTAGCTTATCAAGCAAAGCCAAGAGCAGACATGAGGAGAAAACATGTGTCTGTATTATTTTGTAATACCAGAATAACTTTTGGGAACATAATATTTATTAATTTAATTCACACATTTTAAGTAAACAAATTTACTTAATTATTGACCTTTGGGTTTAGTTACCATGGAGCACAGTATTTTTGAGCTTAGGATACACAGCTTTGGTGGAATTTTTCCCCTTTCTAGTGTAGCCTGACAGCTGCCGTCAGTACACTCATCTGCCATATTGATGTCACGTGGTACCCAGTCAACTGTCACAGCAGATGTGGGCAGAGCATCTCAACTACTCTGGGAATGGATTAATGGTTATTGCACAAAGTACAGAAATATGGGTTTATTGCTTCATTGGTTTAATGGTTCTTGTCAACATACTCTGCTTTTTGTCGTTTGTACTTCTGTGGTGCTCAAATTTGGTGATAAAATGAAAACAAATGATTTCTTCTCTAATTATGCAAGTATTAAAGAGTGTGAAAATGTTGCTAGAGTAACAAATTTAAACCAGAATAAATGTTTTGTTGAGAGAGCAATTTTTGCTTCTAATGTCAACTTGAAATTTATCATAATCTAACTGAACCTTACACATACAACTATAATATAATTAATATGGTATATTTGTTAGAAGATACTGAAAGGAAATATATCAAAAAACAAGGTTTAGAATTTGTACAACTGAGTTGTAATGTCCAATGGGAAATAGAAATAAGCTTTTAAAAATACTGAGAAGAATCAATTTTGGATCAGTTTCCTAAGAATCATTTATTTTATCAAATATATTATTTTCACTTAGGATGTTAGTGTCTTTTTTGTGTGTCAATGCTTTTGTGTCTTTTGGGTAAATATGTAGGAATGGGATTGCTGGTTCATATAGAATCCCCATGTTTAACAGTTCAAGAAAACTCCAAACAGTTTTCCATAGTGGTTATACCAGTTTGCATTCCCACCAGCAGTGTAGGAGAGTTCCTTTTTCTCCACATCCTTGCCAACATTTACTGTTGGTAGTTGTTTTAAGATGTGCCATTCTCACTGGTGTCTCATTGTGGTTTTAATTTGCATCTCCCTTATTTCAAGTTATATTGAACATTTTATCATATGCCTATTGGCCATCTGTATTTCCTCTTTGGAGAAGTGTCTCTTTAGCCCTTCTGCCCATTTTTTGATGGGGTTGTTCACTTTTTTGTTGAATTTCATGAGCTCCTTTTATCATTAGTATTGTGTACAAAATTTTTTCCCAGCCAGTGGGGTGTTCTTTATTGATGTAGTCCCAGCTGTTTATCCTTTCCTTCACTATCCTTTATTTGGGTTATGTATCTTTAAAGATCTTACTGAGGTGTAATACTTTCTAGATATTTTATGATTTCAGGTCTTATGTCTAGTTCTTTAATCCAGTTCGAGTTGGTTTTTGTGCATGGTGCGAGGTAGTAATCTAGCTTCATTTTTTTTTATTTTTTGCATGTAGCAGCCCAATTTCCCTAGCATCATTTGTTGAACAAACTTTTTTTTCTATTGCATATTCTTTGTTTCTTTGTCAAACAATAGCTGTCCATATAATTGTAGGTTTATATCTGGGTTTTCTATTTGAATCCACTGGTCTGTATGTCTATACTTGTTCCAGTAGCATGCGATTTGATTACCATGGCTTTGTACTATAGCTTGAAGTCAGGGAGAGTGATGCCTCCATTCTCTTTTGTTTTAGTTCAGGAGAGTTGTGGCTATTTGAGGTTTTTGTGGTTTTATATAAATATCAATATTTGTTCTAAAACTTTGAAGAATGTCATTGAAATTTTTATTGAAATAGCATGAAATTTGTAATTGTTTTTGGTAGAATGACCATTTTAATGATGTTAATTCTTCCAAAATATGAGCAGGGGATGTCTTTCCATTTCTTTGTGTCTTTTTGTATTTCTTTTAACAGTGTTTTATAATCTTCTTTGTATAGGTCTTTTACTTCTTTTGTTAGGTTTATTCTCAAGTATTTGATTTTTTTGTTTGTTTCAATTGTAAAGGTTTTTTTTTTTTAATTTCCACTTCTGTTTGATTGTGTAGAGAAAGGCTACTGACTTTTGTGTGTTGATTTTATATCCTGCTACCTTACTAAACTGGATGATTATTTAGGTTAGTTTTTTATGGTGTTTTTAGAGTTTTCCATGTAAATTATCATATCGGCTTCTTAATGCTAAGAAGAGTTAGTGTATTTTTTATATAGATGAAAGTATTCACTACAGGAAAGTTTTATTTCTTCTTTCTAGTTATGACTAGGTGCTGTGTGCTGCCCATTGCTGTAGGGTGTCCCTGTCTGTTCTAGCAGAGTTGCAGCCATGCTCTGTCACACTTCTGGGAGCTGAACACAGGCTGTCATACTCCATCCAGCACCCAAGGTCCTGGTGCCAATTGATGGCAGAGTCCCACCTGTTTCAGCAGCAGAGGAGTGCCCTGGCCAAGATTGATGGCGGGTATTGTATGCTGGCTGCCACTCTGCCTTGCTTCCACTATCAGAATCACCGCTCAAGGCTGGAGCACTGCTGCCCTGCCTCCAGCAAGTCACGGGGCTGGGTTATCCCACATGCTGTGGCCGGGCCCCTTCCTGCCCCCAATGGTGAGAAGAATATGGGGTTTTCTTTCTCTTTTTCTCTGCCATGGACAATTTCTGAGAAAAATACAGAATAAAGTAACTGAGGTATGAGATCATCATAACTTGATTTACTGCAGTAGGTATGCTGTCTAGAAAATTTTTTTTGAAGATTCAAATTCATTTTTCAGACTAAAGAGACTTTTGTTTTCAAATACCTTCATGTGCCTGCTGTGGAGTTATTTCCCATTTTGCTGCAGAATGATCTAACTATGGCTGGACATGCTATCTATGATTTCATCCAAAGTACATGCCATAGGGGCAGTCTTCAGCACATATGGAATGATTTGCCCCATGGGCATAGAGTTTAATAGCTCATGCTGCTCTGAAGTTCCATATGGAATCTACTGTTGTCCTTGGTATTTTATTATAGAAATTAGCAAAGTTAGCAGATTTTAAAAACATTAAAACAAATTATAGTGATTTCCCATGAGTGAAGACACAAGCTTCAAGAAAACATGCAAAGATAACTCAAGATAACGTGCAAAAGAACTTGGATCTAGAAACTTGTAAACCTGGATTCTGAGGGAAGTCACCAGCAGTGTACCTGAAGTCTCAAATTTGGGTCTAACTTGTCTCACTTTTGAAATAGAGAAAATTATAATTCTCTCAAAGGACAGGTTGTTGTAATTACTAAAAGACATGATCAAATAGGTGGTAAATGCTAAGAAGAGTTAGTGTATTTTTTATATAGATGAAAGTAATCACTACAGGAAGCAGGGGGAGAGGGTCAAGGAAACACCAGAATTCCAGGTTAAATTATAAAACCTACACAAAACTAATAAAATTGAACTTGTGCAAAAAGCTACACAAATGGGAACTATTTGTAGGCCTGGAAACAGGAAATAGACAAGTCTGGTCAGGTTAGCACAGTTAAAAAAGTCAGGAGCCCTGAGTTTCATACTATATGAAGAAATAAAATGTTCAGAGTCAAGAGGAGTTGTCTCAGGATAGTTTTTCTGAAAGTAAACACTAAAATTAGGCTTTATTTATTTATACATACATATACACACATGTCATGTCTATATGGAGAGAGCAAGTGCTTTACAAAAGCCTCTTCCTCCAAAGGCTTACAAAGGGCTCAGGAATCTGTATGGCTGTGGGTGATTCAAGGTGGCCAACTTACGAGGGGTGTGTGCAGACTCCCCATGCAAGTCTTCTGCAGTGAGGCTCTGTGTGCAAGTTATCTATTAGGAACAATTCCTTGAAGACCAGAAGGGAAGGAGTCTGGAAAGAAAGGAGTGCCAGCAGAGGCATGCCGTCAACTCACGATCCATCAGGCCCGTTTGGGCTGAATCTCACATGAAACATCTGTAGTCACACCTAGGTGGGTGAGAACAGTGTCAGTGTGTATGAGTAATCCATCCTGAGGGAACACACTGATAATGCAAGTTGGATAAGCTGAATTTAGAGTAGATTGTGGCAGTCCTAGAGATGGGAGTGCATATTTTGGAATATTTGTTTTGTCATGCACACATTATAAATGTGTCTAGACAAGTACTGTGTGCTGTGTTCTGAAGGAGACACTCTAGGCCGCTGCCTTACTGTATGCAGGACTTTGTGGAGGTAACACCCAGGAACAGAGTGAACAGCCAGAGATGTAGGAGGCAGGCTTTGCTGTGTGGAGTGGAAAGGTTCCTCTTGGTTCCTGGGTGATGATGTGACAGGCTTGTTTGAATAATCCTTCAACTGGCAGGGACTGAAACTTACTACTCAGGATTGGCAGGAAAGACACCTGCACTGTTTGATAAGAAGCATTGTTTGACCAGGGGAGTTTGTCAGCTGGAGCAGAGTGTGCAGGAAAACTTGGTTAGGTCATTTCACAAGTCTGGATTTCCACAATCTTGACATTTCACAATATCAAGTCTTCATTTTAAATCTTATGTCACAGAAAGGGAGAAAGGACAAATGAAAGGGAGCAGCAGTTTTCTTGGCAGTCAGGGTTGAGAAAAATCAAGGAAATTGTATGGTTGTAGAAGTACTTTTCACAAATAATAGATGTTCTGTGAAGCTTCGTCTTCCAGCTCTCTGCCAAAATCTCCAATAACTTCTGAAATGCAGGTTTTGAGACAGGTACATTCTTCAATGGGAAAGCAAAGCAGGGCTGAGATCAGCTCTAAGTTCAGCATGGGATTGGAACAGAGCTTGGTGAGGAGATGGAGCGGTGGTCCCAAGCCACACTGACCACTGTTTGTGAGCCTGGTTCCTGAACTCATACTCTACTTTCCAATGGAGTTTGTTATATTTCTCTTTCTAGGATTTGGACAGCAATTTTGTGATAAAAGACAACAATGAAGTGTCAGTGTTTCAAGGGGGAGATAAGCAGCTGTAAATAGCTGCTTCTATTTAAAGTGTTCAAGTTCTGCCTCCTTGGTGGTGCCGGGGTTACAATGCAGCACTTTGAACCCTAGCAGGGAGGTGACCCACGTGGTGCAGCAGACCTCTCCTCTATAACCCACTGCTCCCTTCAGCACCTGTTCTGCTCCCCACTCTAAGGTGAATCCTCTCACCCCTGCATCCTTGGCCTGAACCCCAGTTCTTGTATGCATAAATAATTAATCTTTTTTTTTTTAATTTGTGCATTCAGAACTGGGGTACAGGCCAGAGGCTCAGGGGCAGCGAGAGGCTTCACCAGAGACAGAGTGGGGAGCAGAACAGGCGGACTGATGAACTACACTGCTGAGGGGAGCAGTGGGCAAGACAGTAGAAGTCTGCTGTGCCGTGTGGTCACTTCCAGGGCAGGCGGGAATCAAACTCATGCAGAAATGGCCTTAGCTTCTCAGTGCTGTGTTTTAATTGGCTGCACTACCAGGGAGGACCTAATCTTTAAAACAAATAAATAAAGCATTCATGGTCACTTCTCCTTGTCATGGAGGCCTATGTCCTATGACCTTTAGATATAGGATCTGAACATCTGGGCTTCTTGCCCCTGTCAGGGAACACTGATGACACCTCAGCCTGGGAGCTCGGCCTAGGACTGGAGTCATGGCTGTGACAACACTGGCCTTGGCTCCCTTCCCTCCAACTCAAGCCTTTCACTGATGTTGACTGGGATACATAAAGTTACTAAACAACGTTACTTCACTAAAAATATGAAGAATAGGACCCTCCCTGGTGGTGTAACAGATCAAAGCACAGCACTGCAAAGCTGGCTGTGGCCCTTTAGTGTGAGTTCGAGCCCCAGTTGGGGAGGTGACCCACATGGCACAGCAGACTTCTACTGTCTTGCCCACTGCTCCCCTCAGCAGTGTACTTTGTTGATCTGCCTGTTCTGCTCCCCACTCTGTCTCTGGTGAATCCTCTCACTGCCCCTGTACCTCTGGCTGTACCCCAGTTCTGTATGTTAAATCATCTTTTTTTTTTTTTTTAAAAGGAATGAAAGAGGCAAGTGCTATTTAACTCTCCGCTGTGTTCCATAATGAATTGGGTTGACTAATTGTTAAGGATCATATATATGTATTCCAAATGCCTTCCTATACAATTATTTAAGTTCATGGGAGAAGCATACTTATGTTGGCATAATTTATTTGATGTGAAAGTACTTCAGAGGAAATTTAATACTGCATCATTATAAATAAAAGCATTTGTATGTATGTTGCCTTCAAAAAGACAGACTAGTACATAAACTTAATTTAAAAGTTTTAATAGCTTTTAGTGTATAGCTCAACAGCTACCGATTTGGACTAATTTAAATTCCTTAACTATAGTTCTTCATTTTGGGGGATATAGTTTCTTGTGATAATAATCTGAGGTATCTTTTGAGAAGAATTTAAAACTAATACACATTCTCTCAGGATTTTGAGATAAAATAAGGCTTCTTCTGAATGCTGGTTGGATTCACTTCTTTTTTTTTTTTTTAGTAAACAGTTGTCTGTACCATGTAAGTTTTCATTAAGATGACAGAAAATTTCAAACTGAAAGCATTTTAAATAAAAGTATATATTTTTTCCAAACCATTTACTGAGGACTGGCCAATAATTTGTTTCAGCATTTTCAAGACTAGTGACAGCAATGGTAGTGTGGAAAGAGAGAGGAAGATAAAGAAATACCAGACGAGTCTGGAAGGAGACGGGTTTTTAAAATGTTTTGTATCCAGAGTTCACAATATAGAAAAGTTAAAGTTAAAAAAATTCTAATGTTTATGAACAATTTTACTTCCCAGTCAATCACATTAATTACATCTTTACATTGTAGCCAGTAAAAATAACAAACATCAGAGTAGCACACCTTCACTGGATAATAATAACCTAAAAAGTTACCATTAGAGTACCTGAGCATTCTTCACAAAGTCACAGGTAATAGATTTCATTTTGGATTTTATTGATCTTTGGAACAGTAGCTGGCTCTGAACTGAGACACTAACAGAATTAGGGAAAGACATTTCCATTCCAGAGACCAGACATTTGGAGAGCAGCCATCGTGAGCATAAAATGTGAACCTGGCCAAGTCTTTCATTTCTTATTGAATTCTTGATGATTTCTGACTTTCATCATTTAGTGAGCCATGACTGACAATGTATATGCACAATTGCAACCACTGGTTCTGAGGAACATTTCTTCAGGGATCCCGCTGGCTGCCTTCTACTGAGTATATCAAGAGGGAACATTCTTTTAGTCCCAGAAGCTGCTGCAGCAGGAACAGAGAGATCCAGGACTTTAGAGCTCTGCTTTCACCTTGTAAGCTGAAGGACACAAATGGGTTCTAGGTCAAGGTAGTAAGGAGAAAAGTCTGGATTGGGGGCCTCCAGTCATTGCACCAGAGGCACATGATGAGCTTCAGGAGGGCCTGCCCTCTGACTAAGGAAGGGGACAGGACTTAATAGTTAACAGCCCTGGATTTCAGTCCAGGCTCAGACTCTTCCTATGACTCTGGGTCGATCATTTAAGTTGTCGAATTTCTCTTTTGGCAAAGGAGAGACAGCAGTATGAATCAATGCAGCCAGATTAGTGGACATTTCAAGGTCAGTTTGATTTTTATGAGAAGTCTCCTAACTTTAAGTGCTCTATTAGGTTTTATTTTATTATTTTTTTAATAGCACAGACTAGAAAAAAGAGAAGAATTGGATGAGTCTCCTCTGTAGAATAGGTCAAATCCTATTTCATCTTTCTACTGTAGCCTGTCCTGCTAAGCCTCTCCAAAAAATTACGTTGTCAACTTCTAACCCTTTTCTATATTTTTCAGTGCTCACATCATACACTGTAGTTGTTGCTTATAGGCTATTACTCCATGAAAAGGATTTCTGAAAATCCTTCAGGAATCCTCATCATTAACCTTATCCATAATCACAAACATGTTCATCTGACATGTTCTGTCCATATCTTATTTGACAGTGTTTGCTCCTTTCTCTGCCTTGCAACATTATATTTTTAGGGCATTCTCCTATTCCCTATTCCTTTTTTTTTTTTTTTTTTGCTCTATATTATTTCCACCAATTCTAAATGGTACACACACTCATGACTTCACATACCACAAAACACATGAAACAATGCAACAAATGTCCCTCAAATGTACATCTCTAGCTCAAATCTTCCCATGGGTCAGTGGAGTCGATTGCGTCTGCATATTACATTTTTGATAAATTCAAGATCAACATGTTTAAAACTCATGTTCTCTCCCCTAGAACATGACTTCTCATACAGCATTATTCTCAGGTTGATTGTTATCCCCAGCTATCCAGTAATGTGAACTTAGGCACTGAGGAAGCAGCTGCCATTTTTATTTCTCTCCTTCTGATGTGAAATTTAGGATCTACATGTTTGCATTGCTCTTATTTCTTTTGTTTCTGTGCATTTCTGCAGCTTAGTCCAAGCAACAGGCTCCAGTGTAGAGTAGACTGAAGGGGAAAGAAAGAATTGCTCAACAGGCAGTGATTTGTTAAACAAAAGGCTGATTAAGTTTCTTTCTTGCTTCAAACCAATTATGGACTGCTAACCATTTGGAGGGAAGACTTTCAAGTTGGTGTTTCTAGGAACTATTTACCTCTGCCAGCTGGCCTGCCTACCTCTCACTAGCTTTACCATGAATTGTGTTTCATCTTACACTCTACACTATGGCCTCCTTTCCGTTCCCAGAATTCACTGGACTTCTTCCTGCCTCCAGTCGTTGACCACACATCCTTTTTGTTGCAACTCTTCCACAATCTCACTCATTTTGTGGATGTCAGTCCAAACATGATTTCCATTGTAGACTAGATTTGGTCAGATTCTCCCTTGACTTACACTCGGTGCATTAAATATTTCCCCTTCCAGACATTTACTACAGTGTAATCTATTTTCGTTATTGACTGGTTGCTGTGGCCTCTCTACTAATCAGTAGACTCTACAAGGAATAGTCATATTTTTGTTCAGATTTATGTATCAAAACCTAGCATAGTCCCTGGACTTTAAAATATTTTAAGTAAAACTTAATAAATAAATTACTATCAATGTTTCACATTTTAATGTTTTTATGTATTTAGACATTGCAAAAGTTTATTTTATGATTAATAAGTTCCCTTGGAGTATAGCATCATCAAATCTATTTTATTTTCTAGAGGAGGCATAATTCTTGATAGTTAAACAATTTTAGAGTAGTTTGAGAACCATTTATTTCTATTTTGTTAAGGTATTGATCTTGGAGAAAGTATTTTACTATGTAATTTCAGAATCTGGGATCAATGCTATTGCTTAGAGAGATAATCATGGGGGACTATTTTCATCATCTGTGTTTAATATAAACTTTCAAATTTCAGGTTCAATCTGATCCACCTGTTTCCCTTCCCCAATTCCCTCATTGTCTAATGTTCACCAATTTTTAAATTGTCTTCTTCAAATTATATTTTGATGAAAAATTTCCTTACACATAAAGCTTTGTTTAGAAACATCTAGGCTCTTAAAATCTCCTTCTTAATTGGCAACCCTGTCAAGTCAGTGCCGAAAGTCTAATTTCATCCATCATCAGACAGAGAGACCTCTTTACCTGTTTCATTCATTCCCAGTTCCCTTTCTCATTGGTGATCATCACTCTACTCCCTGAGTTTCTTTTTATTTGCTTTCTCTATTTCCCACATAGAATAAAATCATATGGTAATTGTATTTCACCTTCTGACTTACTTCACTTAGCATAGTTCTTTCAAGTTCCATCCATGTTGTCAGACATGGAAATTTTTCATGTTTTATAGCTGTATAGTGTTCTGTTTGCTTTGATATCAATTCTTTATCAATTCATCATTTGATGAGCATTTACGTTGTTTCTATTACTTATTGTAAGTAATGCCACAATTGTATATGTTGGATATTTCCCTCTTGTTGGATGTATGATGTACAAGAGATACTTCTATTGCCTTTTTCTTTTGATACTTTTGGTTGAAATGTTCTTTATGTTAATTTGGCCCAATGTGTCAATTAAGACCAATTTTTTTGGTTTGTTTTTTACAGATTTTCATAATCAAATTATCAAATGAATAGATTTGATAATCTATTCATGGATGTAAGTGGTTGTCAAAGTCTCTTTACTTGATGTATTAATATCAGTTTCTCCTTTTTGGTTGTTAATAGTTGCGCTATATATTTACGTGTTTTCTATGTTGGGTGCATATATACTAATATTATCTTATTTTGGGGGGTTGACTGTTTTATCATTATTTATGTTCATTTTTTATTAATCCTTGTCTTAAATTTGACTAAGGAGGAATATATTTGTTCTTGTTAAGCAAGAAAAACTGACTCTGAAGGAGTGGGTTCTAGCACATTTTGTGTTTCAGCTAGCTGCTCAGAAACTTTGCAGTTTCTGTGTTAAAGCTTTATCTTTTTTCTTAAATTTTACCTGTTTGCCATTTGTTTACATAACTATCATCTGGGGCTGTGTGTTTTGATCTTGCTAAGTGTGCACATGATTCACTCCCTGCAGCCAACACTCCTTTACTTGCCCCTTCCTTCTTTCCCTCTGGCAATAAGAACATCACAGAATATAAGAATTATTTTGCTGTATTTTACTACTTTATTTAGTTTTGTATTATTTATATTCCACAAATAAGCAAACCATTCTGTATCTGTTCATGTTCCAATTTATTTCACTCATTAGATCACCCAAGATCTATCCATTTTGCCCCAATTGGGACTATTTCATCTTTTAAATAGTTGAGTAGCATTCCATCAAGGATTGCTTCCGCATTTCTTTATCTACTCACCTATCTTTGGGCACTTAGTTTGATTCCGTGACTTTGTTACTGTGAACTGAGCTGCCATAAACATAGGGGTGCATGAATGTTTTTGTGTTAGCACTTTAATATTTCCTAGGTATATATCTAGCTGGATGATATGGCATTCACATTTATGTTTTTTTAAACTAGCTCCATGCTATTTTCCATAGAGGTGTACAAAACTGCATTCTCACCAACTGTGTGTGAGTTTTCCTTTTTCTCCACATCCTCACCAGCATTTGTTGTTTTCATTCTTTTGATATGGCCATTCATACAGGCACACAGGAATGAGGTGACAACTTTGTTGCTGTTTTGATGTGTATTTCCTTTATAATAAGTGATATTGAACATTTTTTCATGTGCCTGTGGCCCATTTGAATGTGGTCTTTGGAGAAGTATTTATTTAGGCCTTTTCTTAATCTATATGGCCATTCTTCCAGAAAGTCAAAGCCACAAATTTATTCCCCCACTACCCTGCTCCATTACTGGAGGGAAGGCATATTACCTTACTCTGCAAATCACATAAACCTACTGGAAACTTTAATGTGGAAGCTAGTGATCCAAATAAAGAGGTGACATATGGGATCTATTATGTGAGGGGGTCAGAAGTTACATGCAGTTTTTAAAAGTTGCAAGGGTTCCACCAATAGCATCCAGTTCTCACTATTCAAAGTGGGAGATGCAATTTTATGTGACTAGTGATTTTGGTGGAGGCAGTGATATATTTAAAAATCAGTTTTTGCAGGGTAATTTGGATTGATTCTGGCTCCAAAGTTTAGTTTTTTAGATGTCCTGAAGAACTATTAGTCGGTCAATATTTTCTTTCTTGTCATTTTTCTTGTTAAACTAACTAGAGTCAGTTATTTTTTTTCACTTGAGTCCTATAATAATGTAGACTTGTGTAATATCTCAACTATCAGCTTTTGCAATGTAATCAACCAGACCCAAAACTTGATATCTTAAGAGACATTATTCTTTCAGTCAGAATTTTATTTTTTAGGTGTACTTGGGCTTACTGATAACTGCAGTCTCCTGGTAGTTCAATTAGATTCACTGATAGTCTGACTCATCAACTGGTGGTTGGTAAGGGCAGTCATTTAGTCATTTCAGTCATTTTAGTGATTTTAGTGATGGGTTTGAGTCAAACACGTGCTTACAATAAACCCTCTTAAACTCATTCTTATGTGAAAAATGCCATTGCTTTTCAAACTTCTGCTTGTATCACATTTAATAATATATCATTGGCCAAAACAGCTCACAGGACCAAACCTAGATTTAATGGGTAAGGAAATAGTATCAACCTCTTGCAAATTCACAGTGCAGAGATTGCGCAAAGAGGCCTGGAAGGGTTTGCAATATATTTTCAATATTTATCACCAATATAGAACAGTTTTTATTTCACTTGATTTTTAGAATTTTTGAAATACTGTTTTCTGAAATTTTTAATACCTCCAAATATTCAATTTTCTCTTCTACCTTGTTCTTTGAGTTTTCTGAGTAAATATCCATGCAATCTTTTCTCATATTCAAGATTCCAGTTCTTCACCATGAATGGTTTTTTCTCTCTTATTTTCCATTGTATGTATGACCTGTATCACTATTGCTCCCTCACTAGAGGTCCTTACTAACAATCATACAAAGAATGGTTTCCTAGGGTCTGAACAAATTTTTAGTAAATGGTAACCACTCTTTTTGTTAAACTATTACTGAATAAGGGTTATACTAACATTATTGAATTCTTCCTGCCTCTGAAGCTCATCGTCAAAAGCAAAATCAAAGCAAAATCTATGTATATAGGAGAATAATATTTTTAGGATTCGGAGTGTGTCTCTCTACAGCTTAGAACTTAATTGTGGTTTAGTGAACATTGTACTGTTCACACTATTAATCTTGATTCTGAAGAGTAACCAAATTCACAAGTTACTTATTTTGATTCTGGAATATTTCTGAAGCTTCTTGTAGCCATTATGATCCTGGTCCTCTTGCTTTTTTTTTTTTTTTT
>NW_004567119.1:13911270-13966639 GCF_000260355.1 Condylura cristata | reverse complement strand
GCTTCAGACATTTGCTGATCTGTTACATCCATGTGTGGTGAGGTCTACAGCAGTTGCTCTGTGTAATTTGAGAAGGATATGTCTGGGGAAAGAGTATTTCACCACATTTAAGTTTGGTCTGTTTCAACCCTTAGGCAGATTCTGAAGTTTTCTCAAATGAATGAAATAGTGGTTAAATTTCCTGGTCTCTTCTGAAAAGTTTGAATTGTTAGGCCAATCTTAAACTAATTTTGTCTCCTAATAAGATTTCAAATATTTAGTTCAGAAATCATTTTCACACAGACAAAATGGACTCAATATGGGGATTTATTTATTTTTGCTCAGGAAAAGTACTTGTATTGGTTAAAACAATATTATTTCTAATAATAAGCCATTTTTTACTTAAATTGACCAGTCTTTATGTGTGCTGTGTTCTTAATTGGATCATCTTTGTTGATAAATACATAACATAGAACTCACCATTGAATGCACACTGTTTAATAAAAAATTAATGCAGAAATAGGATGGATCTAAAATACTGAAATACCTATTAATTTTAACATCTTTGTTAAGGAAAGAAATGTTGATAACATATTTATAGGCTAAGTATCTTGTCTAGATTATGACAGATCTGGCATAAAATGGGCTTGGTAGTGATCACCAGACTAGTGATTAGTGATAATAGTGAGAAGGAAGAACTAGGTGGAATCTATTTATCCCTTAGTCTTCTTCTTTAAAAAAAAAAAAAGATTTATTTATTTATGCATACAGAACTGGGGTACAGGCCAGAGGCAGTGAGAAGATTCACCTGAGAAAGAGTGGGGAGCAGAACAGGCTGACTGATGAAGTACACTGTGGAGGGGAGCAGTGGGCAGGTCAGGAGAGGTCTGCTGCGCCATGTGGGTCACCTCCAGGGTGGGGATCGAACTTATGCTGAAGTGACTTTAGCTTCTTAGTGCTGTGCTTTAACCTGCTGCACCTGCGCCACCAGGGAGGGCTCACCCGGAGGGTGAGGGCCCACCCGGAGGGTGAGGGCCCACCCGGAGGGTGAGGGCCCACCCGGAGGGTCCACCTTTGGTCTTCTTAACACAAACTTCTTCTCACTATTGAAGTCAGACCATCACTGGGATACCACCTCTTCATAATTTCCAGGAGTAATTTACTTTGTTGAAAGCTGCCCTATGTCTAGATTTCTTTTGTAGGTTTGGATGGACTATTTCTTTCAGCTTTTTGAGGACATTTAATTATGTTTTAAGATTTGAATTAACCTATACTTTGAAAATTTGTAGGAAACATTTTCCTTTTTATATTTAACTCTGTCATTTTCTCTGACTAGTTTCCTAGAACTTGGCATTGGAAAGTTTTACTTGGTTTATTCATGGAATAGCCTTAATATGGCCTGTCCTTTCTATGACTGTCTGTGTCGGTTTATATATAAACAGTAAAATCACAGTTATCGGACAGTTTTTCTTGAAGTCAGTAAACAACTTTCATATGATCAGAGATGTTTTCAGATTCAGTACTGCTGGGTCTTCATACCAATGGCCAAACAGAACACTGTGGAAAAACCTGAAGTTCCATTTTCAGCTGTGAATAGAATTTCTGGTTCTTTTGTAACCTGTTAAATTATAGAAGAATTAGACCAATACTGTTCTTTGAGCTCTGCTTTTGCTGCAGTAGTATGAAACAAGTCTAAACACAGGAGTTAGTGGTTTTGATATCTAGAAGTATCAAATGTCTGGAGAGTGTCCAGAAACTGAGAAGCTGAAGTTGATTTGACTGTTCTATATGTCCTGTTACTTAGTACAATCTTGAAAAAGAAAGTGTTTTGAGCGTAAAAATAACGTCAGGGACCCTCCCTGTTGGCACAATGGGTTATGGCACAGCACTATGCAGCTGGCTGCAGCTTCAGCATAGGTTTGATACCTACCAGGGTTGTGACCCACATGGTGCAGTCGACCTCTCCTTTCTCACCCACTGCTCCCCTTCATCAGTCTACCTATTCTTCTCCCCACTCTTCCTGGTGAATCCTCTCTTTGCTCCTGCCTGTACCCCAGATTTGTATGCATAAATAAATAAACCTTAAAAAAATAACTTAAGGAATGGGTGGGTGAGCTTTTTAATTGTGGCTGCATTATGCAAGTTGTCTTGCCTAAATTTGAACTTACCTTCTCCTATTTCAAAATAAACTTTTCCTTAAAGCATATTTCTTACTGCTATCGCTGGACCACAAATTCTTTAACTCAAAAGCTTAGAGTCAAATTTGATTCCTCCCTGTTTTCTCTGCCTCATATTCACTGTAACTTCAATTCTTGTTGAGTTTAGAAATATTTTTGAGGCAGTTCCTGGTTGTGCAATGGGTCAAAGCAGCACTATGAAGTTGTCCGCAGTCAGATCTCTGAGCAGGGCTGGGTAGGGTGGGGTAGGTGGGGAGCCGCATGGCTTGGCGGATCTCTTCTGTCCTGTCCATTGCTCCCCTCAGCAAAGTATTTTGGTAGATCTTCTTTCCTGCTCCCCTCTCTGTCTGTGGTGAAATCTCTCACCGCTGCACCTCTGGCTTGTACCCCAGTCTTGATTGCGTAAATAAATCAACCTTTATAAAAAAGAAGTATGTTTTGTTCCTCACTTAACTAATTGTCACCTATTTATACAAAACTCTTGTCAAGTCACCCATGCGTCAACATCTTTAATTCATTTTGCAGTCTTCAGTGCTCACTTCTTCATAATCATTCTGTGTTATCTCCCTCCAGTTTAAGCATACAAAACACTGTTATATTACATTACTCCACTGAAATGCTGGAGTAAGTGATAATGCCAGTTATCTATTAAGCTCTGGGAATTTTACTTTTTCATGAACAACTTCTCTCAAGACATCGCATTTCTATTTCACACCACCCAGTACTGTCAGATTTAATTTGTGTAGTGATAGTTATGATAAAAATGATTTTCCAGCTAACAGAATGAGTGTGCATCCACTTTCTGATGCATAAAGGGCATATGAAAAGGAATTGCAGGCCTGAACTCCCCTCTTGGAGTGGAGATTTTGCTGCTCCCTTTATAGACAGAGACATCTAGTCATACTAAACTCTTTAACTTTTATCCCTGTGCTTCAGACATTTGCTGATCTGTTACATCCATGTAGAATGAGTAATTGTAGATTTACTTTTTCTTTTAATGTCTACAAAATTTTACGCTTCACAAGATGGCCTCCCATGTCTGTAAGAATCTCTTTTGGGGGGAGAGTTCCCATAATATTTATTTATAAAGTAATGACATTCTCTCTTTTATTAGAGATATTTGTATTTAAGGTATTGCTTCTCTGTAAGTCCCTAGTTCTTGAGGTTCCACATGTTTGAATCTATTCTCTTTCTATAATGAACATCACAAATCCAAATATTGTAGGTAGGAAATATTATAATATTGATTAAGTTAATTGTGAATTAATATTTCACAGTCCCACTCCATTGCCCATAAAGCTTATTTAATTCTTCATGACAGCTTGTAATCTTGTAATAAATTACCTCTCCTTTACCTTTTACTTCTCTTTAGTGGAGATAATTTTCTACAATCAGTAAGGTCTACTTGTCTCTTTGTTGTGTTTTCCATTCTCCTGCTTGCTTGATAAATTTCCATAATGCATGTTCAGTGCTAACATTCTAGTTGATTACTTTAAAAACATTTGCAAAATGATGCTTAGGTACCTGATAACAAGATGCCTTGCTAATTCCAGCCTTGTGAGATTAGACACCTCTTCTGTGGTGTCTTACCTCGTAAGAGGGGAGATTCATAGTATTCTAAAGGAAAATCCTTTAGTCTAACGGTTAGCAAATATTAATAATAAATAAATTGAAGTATCCTAGTTATTTGACTCTTTATTTTCTTTTCTATCTTACTTGGAAAGACACATTTTAAAATATTCAATAATATGTTCCAGTACTGTTTTATTACTAGGCATACAAATATGAATAAGAAAGTTTCTTCCCCATCTTAGCCTCTTTTATTATTTAAAGATTTATTTATTCATACAGAACTGGGGTACAGGCCAGAGATGCAGAGGGTGAAAGGATTCACCAGAGACAGAGTAGGGAGCAGAACAGGCAGATGTACGAAGTACACTGCTGAGGGGAGCAGCGGGCGGGTCAGGAGAGGTCTCAGGTCATGTGGGTCTCCTCCTGGGCAGGCAGGGATGGAACTTGGAAGTGGCTTATAAGCTTCTTAGTGCTGTGCTTTAACCCGCTGCGCCACCAGGGAGGGCCCACCTCATCTCATTTTTTAAAGGCATATTGCAGCAGCAAGAGGTGGAAACCTAAATGAATGTAAAATTTGAGTTTGTAATTTGGGGGAGAGAAATATAGGAGATTAGGTTCTATTTTTTTTGTGTTGATTGAGACTGAAAAAGTAAATGTGCAGAAATGATAGTGTGCAGTTTGGGTAAGAGAATTAAAGAAGGCAAAGCTGATTAGAAGAGCCTCCTGCAAGAGGAACATGCTATGGCTAATAAGTAAGAGAAATCTCAGGCTAATGTTGAAATTCCAGTGTAGCTGAATTGCCACCCCTGTCTGTGGATGGAGTGTTACTGAAGGGACAGAAAGAGTCGGGAGTGGGGGATGTACCTTAAAACATAGGACAGAGGTGAGGGAATATTAGCAGGAGAGATTCCATCACAGACCAATGCAATGGAAATTCTGCAAGGACAATAGGTCTTAGTTCTAAAATCATTTCTTGAGTCATATCTGTGTTCTAGATTTGGTGACAACTGTGGTGATGTGGGTACTGCCTGAATGAGGGGGCTTGGTGGAATTGCTCAAGAATAGTTCCTAGAAGAAATGCATTTTTAGATGAGGATTCACTGGGCTTGTACAGGGAAAGTCAGGTTAGTAGTCAGGTGCCAGAGTCAGCCTGACAGTGGCATGGCTGTTACAGTGGGTGCCTAACTGGAGTGGAAGTGGCTGCTGTGAGGAGCTGCATATTACTCAGCGGTGCTCTGACCTCATGAGTCTTGAATTCTTTCAGTTGGGTAAGATTAATTTTGTGAGTCAGGTGACGAAGTTCCTTATAAAGAGTAATTTAGAATTTGAGAGACATTATCAGAATATGACTCTTGAAGCACATGTTTCAAAATAGATGTAGTTTTTGTGGAAGGGAATGTGGATATTTAGTGATTTGGGGGACTCAAATTGACTGTTTTTCTATATTTATGGGTGAGAATAATTTCTCAGTGTTGTTCTGTCCCACTTCCCAGGCTTGATACCTCTGATCGGGTCTGTCCCAAGTCAGCATCTGTGGTTTGGCAGTACATAGACCCAGCCAATCTCTAGCTCTGTCATGACTGACCAGTCTCTGCTTATTGACATTGAGGCACTGGGTTACACTGAATATTTGACTGCTCATACATGTCTTGTACTTCTCTTCTATAATGCATAACAGCTAGGAGTACTTGCAAGAAAATGATGGATGGAAAAATAAAGACACCTGAGTAGCAAAGAAAATGGAATTAACTCGGTAGGAGACAAGTAAGACTGAAAGGAACTGTTAAAGTTCTAGGAGAGATTTACAGAATTACTGCGTAGGAAAGAGGTCCAGACAAGCTTTTTCTGGCTAAGTCAACAGTTCTAAAATAAATTTTGGATGTTGCATAGTGAGATATCCAATAACTGAGGTAAAATATGATAAAAAATGTTTGAGAACTTTGTTAGATGTATTTGGCTCTGAAACAGGCTAATAAAGAATATTGTGAATTGCCTTTCTTGGAGATATGTGAGGCTTTAATAGAATTACTCTTGGGGTTAATTAGGTGTTCTCCTCTAAGGTTGTGAAAAATAAACTAGATGTTCTTTTAAATCCATTAGCATTTTATTATGAACAAATATATGAAAATAAGATTTACATTTCTTATTACTATCTATGTGTTTTCCATCTCTTTTAACTTTTTTTTGAGATAATACCAGCCTTATAACTTCTTAAAAGTGTTGGTCCACTGGCATGAAGATGGAGACAGCTCCCCTGCCAAGTGAAGTAACTGCCATTCATTAAACTAACTGGGTAAGTTGTAGGATGACCTTTTAAAACAGCAGGTTGTCCTCCCAAGGATTCCTGCCATTACTCATAATTCCTTCTGAAAGCACAAACTAATGTATCTCACTCATTTAACCACTAAAATGTTCCTGATTACATTGCAACGGCCAACATATGTACTTGAATTTTCAAAGGATAATTTTGATTAATCATTTTTGCCATTTGCACCTCTAATACACCTAGTTTATGAAATTAAAGTTTACTAAGGGAAAGAAGGTTCTTGGCTTATTTTACCCTAAGTTTACTAGTTCTGAGTGACTAAAAGTGGGCTTGATTGCTTCACTTTCTCCTTAACTCAAATTTAACTTTAAATACTTTGAAAACAAAGTTGAGTTTACTGAATATTTAATGGAAAGGAGAAATTTACAATTCATTCCTAGCTGTTGCAAATCACCTTTAAAATCTTCTACCCTTCCTCGAGTATTCTCTCCCAAAGAGAGGTACATTACCCACAGATTCCTTCTTTCATCCAGTCTGTCATATTATTTCAGCCATAACACATCATCTTGGTATGCAAATCTCTGAATTTTAATAAATGAAATTCAAATGACATCTTCATATTTGTTTTCAATTTTGTAATGAAGGCTTTTACAAAAAAATAGAAGATAATTCTTTTCTAATCTTTTAGAATATAATTTTATTTTAGTTCTGTAATACTACATAATAATTATTACCAAAAGGTAGTGATTTAAAGCAATACTTATAAGCTCACCATTGCATAGATTAGGAGTCAGATATGACTTAACTAGATGCCTGTCACTGGTGTCTCTCACAAGGTTGGAGGAAAGGTCTGGGTAAAAGTGCAGTTATCTCAAAGCTGATCTGGGAGAGGATTTATCTCTGCTCTTTTCCAGCAACAGATAGGACTCCATTCCTTGTGGGTTGCTGGACTGAGGGCCTCAGTTATTTACTGGCTGTTAGCTAGTGATCTCCCTCATTTCTTAGAAATTGGTTCACTCCCTGGGACAGCTCACACATGGCTTCTTGCTTTCTCAAAGCAAGGAAGCTAGAGACTCCAGAGTGTAGGTTGAACAGAAGTTACAGATTTATCATCTAACCTTTGAAAGGACAGTTCATCACTTTTCATGTATTGTATCCTTTAGAAACAAGTCATAGGTCCTGCCCACTCACTAATCAAAGAACATTACAGAAATGTGTGACGAGTAGGAAGTGTGAATCTTTTGGAAGCCAAAGATCCACCCTCAAATATATCCTCCTACTTATTTTGAGAACACTTTTTTTCTTATAAATAAGTTTACAGAAGCTCTGTACCTAGCAATGCTTGTACGATTGTTATTTTTTAATAATATCTCATGCCTCAATACCCAAGAGAGGAAAAATTATGTATGCTGTCTCACTTTGTACAGCTCTTTTCACACCATTTTCTATTTCTGTTAAAGGAGGAAGGCAACGATTTCTTATGAGTGTAGAAAACAATTACTTGGAGAGAGAGATATGGAAATGTTAATAAACGGAACCTAAAATAGCTAAGTAGCTAATGGAGAATGAAAAAACAAAAAACAAAAAACAAACAAAAAAAAACTTGAATTGGTTCTCAAGATATATTGGTCAGTGTCCTTCATTCCAACCAACAGAATTGATTCTCAGTAATCTAAGCAGAAAAAAAAAAAAATTCCCTTAGGTGACAATGCCAAGACATCATTGTCAGGTTTCAAAAATCTCAGCATGATTATACCTACTTACACTGTAGAGCTTCCCAATGAAACCAACCTGCTACTTTCATGAAAAGTGGGTCAGTACCGTAGGAGCTGTGCCTCTAGAGACTCTCAAGGCATGGGTATATCCCAAAGCCTGTGTTTTCACTTTCTTTAATTCAGGTGTTAACCTGCGTCAGTCTGGTCAACAGGACTAGGTCCTGTGCTGCAGAATAGTCCAGCAAATGAGATTTCAATGATCTTCCCCTTGGAAAGATAGAATTTTTCTTGAAAGAACTATCTAGTGTATAAGGATATTCTATTTCAGAGACTTGGGCAGCCTCCTGTAAAGGAAGGCTTCTAACACAGGAAGTAGTAAAATTGCCCCACTCTGCCTCTCCCCATGCTAACATACATGCACATCTAAATGTCCTTACTGTGCTGCTCTGCAGACTGAAGGAGAACTTGCTTCCTTGATTGTCAGTACTAAGCCCTCTTAGGATAACATAACCTCAAACCCTAAGACTCTACCCTGGGTCCCTTATTCTTTCTGCGAGTTGGCCTCTATTTCTCAACTTTTGGTTTGAAATATGGTAATTTTTTGGTTGGGTTAGCAGTTCTGCTAACATTAGATAAGAAAGAGCACAGTGTGCTTGGAAGGAGTGAAAGTGTTCTTGCCCTCTGAGCAACCACAATACATAAATAATATTGTAAGGTAAACTCCAGTGTGCCCCCAAATCACATAAATAGAGGAGAAGATGTGTGAGCGGTGGGGGAACATTTCTGCTCCACTGTGAAAAAGGCTCAGTGATATCTATCTGATTCTTTTGGATGTGAGATCTTAGAGCCCAGTTCTTAGTCCCTGCATCAGCTGATGTACTCAGCCAGTAGGAGTAAGTACACAAAGTGATGTTACTCATTGCTCAAGTCCTGTAACAAAAGAGACCAAGGACCTTTTTGTTAAAACTTTAAAACATTGCCCTGATGATCAAGTGTATGCTGGCTCCTGGCCCATACCCGCCCTTCCCTTTTTTCCTTTTCCTATACAGAGGTAGGTAGAGGCCTGTTAAACATCATTCAGTATGTCTTGAGCTTTACAGAATTTCCACTGGGATGTTAAATTCGTCATCTAAGTAGTTTTTTTTTTTTTCCATTGGTTCCCCCCCAACCCCGCTTTCATGATGAGCTAGGGAAAAGCCTGCTAATCATCTCTCACAGCCCCTAAATTTTCCAAAGTAGTGTATCAAATATATCATTTTCTACACAGACATTTTTCTAAGAAAGGAATGATTTAACCATAGAATAATTGTATTACATGAAAGATTTTACTATGTTCTTAATACAAGAAAAATGGCTTTGCCATGACTACAGAGTCCAAATATGGGTAGGAATGCTGGGAAGAGAAACAGTAATTCATGGAGATATCACATTATCAGGTGTTCTTTCCAGTAGAATTTTCCAAGGTGGACTTAGCTGCATCTACCATGACTCATAAAGAAGCAATAGAAGCAATTACAGTTGAGGGCAAGCGGTTCAGGCCTAGAGATTCAGCAGTGAAAAGATGAACTCTACAGAGGCTTTAAGGAGCAGGAGAAGTCATTTATCAGGCAAGAAAACTCTGCCCTCAAACACCAACTGTTTGCAGGGGCTCTCCTTTCTCTGCATGCTTTCAGCTCCATTCTGAATTTTTTTTTTAAGTTCCCATTACGTCTTTTGTACGAGAGATTTTTGGATCTGTCCTGGAAGGAAAATGAAAGTGATCTGGTTTTGTGTGGTTCTTTTTCACTTGCTGAAATCCTTATAGGATCTTGGGAAAAAAGAAACCAATAAGTGGTTCTGAAGTGAGACATTTCTGACACTGCTCTAGGTTCACGGGAGGTGGGTGGTACCTGGCCTCTTTCTGATACTGACCTTCTAGCCGCCAACGGCGATGCCTTGCGAGACAAGATTGCATCTGGCAGCATTTCAGTGACACCGTCAGGACAAGGCGGACAAAGGTGAACAGCTATCATCTAGTTAGGAAATAAACTAGGCAGCCACATGTCTGACGTGGGTGGTGGTAGGAATGCAGGGTTGTTCCCCCATGACATTATTATTCACTACCAGTAGATGATAGGCTGATACGATGACACAGTCTATGATATATTCCCACAACTTCTGTTTAGTACTTTTGTTCTAGTTTAATGCAGATATTTCTTAAGAAAAACTTTTGAATTGAAAAACCAAAATGTTTTGGTCCTGTTAGTATGGGCATTTATGTACTTAGCTGTCTTTCAAACACATTGAAAGATTTTGGGGCCCGTAAAAAGTCAAGGGTGATGTGGTTTGTCTGCATGAAGATTAATAGTTATACTATATAATCTGGCCCCTTAAGTAAAAGCCTGCAGGGTTTCAGTTCTGTACTTTTTTAACATTTGGATTCCTGGGGGAAACCCCACTGGTAGTTGTGCTCATCTTTCTGGAAAGGATTTCTTTTGAATATCTTTAGGTAATGACAGATTAAAGGATAAAATAATAAATCCTTAAGTATGTGTAGTTTTCAGGGAAACATGTTGCTGAAAATTCTTTACTGTAGTTAAATGCAAAACAGTAACTAAATTAGACTGAACTTGGTAGCTAAAAAATAGATTTATTATCCAATATCAGTTATTAATGAAATGATTAACATTTTATAACTAATAACTTTATCACTAATGTCTTATGTGGACCACCTCAACTATCGTGGGTGGGGAATAGTCTAGAATGCTATTATGATGATTCTGTAATTAACAGTGGACAAGAAAATCAACTTGACCTGTGAGCTGTCATTGTAAGGTCCATTACCCCTACTATTTTTTTTTTAAGATTTATTTATTTATTCATATGGAACTGGGGTACAGGCCAGAGATGTGGAGGGTGAGAGGATTCACCAGAGACAGAGAGGGTAGCAGAACAGGCAGAGCAACAAAGAACACTGCTGAGGGGAGTAGCGGGCGGGTCAGGAGAGATCTGCCTCGCCATGAGGATCTCCTCCAGGGCAGGTGGGATTCGAACTCATGTGGTAGTAGCTTTAGCTTCTTAGTGCTGTGCTTTAACCCACTGCACCACCAGGAAGGGCCACCCCTAGTATTTTTTAAAGGATTTATGTATTTATGCATACAGAACTGGGGTACAGGCCAGAGGTGCAGGGGTGTGAGAGGATTCACCAGAGACAGAGTGGGGAGCAGAACAGGCAGATTGACAAAGTACACTGCTGAGCAGAGAAGCAGGAGAGTCAGCAGAGATCTGCTGCATCATGGGGGTCACCTCCAGGCCAGAGGATCAAACGCGCACCTGAGTGGTTGTGGCTCACTTGCAGTGCTGCGCTTTAACCCGCTGCACCACCAGGGAGGGCCTGACCCCTACTCTTGAAAATGTTGATTTAATTTTTGATCAAATGTTACTGAAGGCCAAACCTCAGAGAAGTGCTTATTACATTCAAAATGTTAGATAACATGTGCTTTGCAGAAGAAAAATTCATGAAGTTACTGCTATCAGCCTGATTTTCTGACTGAACTCTTAAGTCGCAGGACAAAAACAGCCTTTTCTGCTGTATTTGGGTAGTTTCTTTTCCTGTCACAGATGAAACAGGAAGTTCTGGATCCCATGGAAAATGGGGAAAAACAAACCCAAACCCAAACGATGTTCTGAATTTCTGGGACATTTGCAAATATTTACTTTATGTCAAAGTTTGGTTATTGGGCAGTCTATTTATATGCACCAAAATTTCTTAAAAATATTTCCCTGAACATAAGAAAATAAATCTTTAGTTGAAAGGAGTTGTACATTTCTTTAACTTTTAACTTTACTACTACTGCATCAATTAAAAACATCAGTATGGGTGCATACTACCCATATTAGAAACTGAAAATTCAAGGTAATAGTTTAATTGTGAACAAAACACTTTGTAGAAGAAGCCAGCTTTAAAAATAATGACCAGTGGTTTTTAGTGGCACCTACATAGTTTGACTTAGATGTTACAATTTTCCCCACAAGATCTGTTACTTTTACTTTTAACTTGACAATACACTATTGACATTCAGAATAAAATGTGTTTCTTCCAAATTCTTGCTTCTGCCTACATTTTTGATGGTAATGATCTCTTCATTCTCTGAGGATGTTTCTTGGACCTTGTATTTATTATTGAAACTAAATGGAGAAATGGAAAACTGTACATAATTGCAGATGCAACCCAAAACCCCAATGGATATTCCATTTCACAGGTCACATTTATTTTCAACTTGGGTTATTTTCTAAGCACGAAATGAATAAATCAGATGAGTTTCCTATTCTCTTTAGGAATTAATTTTTTTCTATAACTATAGCTTGTCTGATCTGTAAAGTTATCTGTCCTTACTTAGGCTTACAGATTTCCTAGTCAAATTAAATTTGCAAAATCACATAAACCAACGTGATGGATTGACTTCAAGCAAAGGATAATTTTTCTGTTAAAAATGTCACTAAGTAAACTCCTAAGAGGAACCAGGGAGCGACAGATCCAGGGAGGCACAAGTACTACTTGAAACAACAACTGACCCTTTGAGGGTGGCTTGGGCACTGCTTGAGACTCCAGACACACTGCAATCAGAAAACCAACATTAGCCCAGACAGGATGTGTGAGTCAAGGATATCTAAAGGAGATGGAAGACGTGGCGTCCAGGCACTTGTAACTTTCTGATTGCTTGTCTCCATTTGCGGTCCCTGCCTCCGGTCAGGGCATCCTAGAAAGGAAATATAAACAGTTTAAATTAAGCATCAGAGCTAAGGACACTCACACAGATTTCTGAGCAGATGAGAAATGGACTATCAGAAACACTGGCAATGCTAAACCTGGTGGATCTGGGAGTGGGAGTAGGAGTCTTGGCACAGGTGCTCAGACAGCATAGGAGGCCACCGAATATGGGTGAGAAGTAAGACTCAAGCAAAATTCCTGTGATCTCAAAGCTGGTGTTACTCAGACAGCTGTATCAGATTCCATTCAATGTCAAAGTAGCACCTAAAGCTAGTTTATCTGGTTTGGCTTTGAAGTGGCAATAAAAACCAGGAAGACTCCTGACCTGGGTCATTTCTAAAAAGAGTTGTTTTCTTTTGGCTTTATTCACTTTAAGAGCAGTTACACTTACAGGTATGTTTTGAAGGGTTGTAGTAAAAAGGGCATTTACCAACACAGGAAATGTGAAAATAGTCCAGGAGCCGTCAGATTAATTGTAGATTTGAGCTTTAAGCTTCCAGTGCATAAACAGTAGACACACAAGTGTAAAGCCAACGTGATTTTCAGTCTAATCCCCTATTCCCGTGTATTTAGAGAATCTTCACTGACTTTATTCGTTAGTGACCTTGTTCTACCCAAATGACATCTGGGTTAGAAATTCCTTTCACGTGGAAGGACTGCACAGAGTACATGCCACGTCCCATTCTGCAAGCAGAGGTCTTTCAACCTTTTGGAAAGTTGCTTTCCTGTTTGGGTGCATTTTATTCTCAACTTGTCTTTCTGGAAACCTACGTGTCAGAGTTCCCATCTGTAGAAATTTCAAGGAAAGGCATCGTTTCTGTGATGGTTAAAAGTCAGCTTTGGAAAAATTTATTCAACAGTAGTCGTTTTTGGAAAATGTAATAGACATCACTTGTCTTTGTTGGGATCAGTGTTCCACTTCATGTATTTTATAGATTTTTTTCCCCTTCCACTGTTTTATTTCTGCTACAAGTATCATGGCCAACTGGCTACTCATTATAAATGATGGGCAAAAGAATAATGTATTAAAATCAAGTTAGTTTCTAGGTTTTTATTAGCTTTATGATAAAGTTCACCAAAAGGTGACATCAATCAATGAAAATAAGTTAATAAGTTATTCTATTTACTTGAGAAACTCAGTGTTACAAGATTCCTATGCCATTTTCTCACGCAGGTCACTTTACCTGGGAAATGCTGCCCTAAGCTGATACAAACCTGATTCAGGCCATCATGAATTCCATTTTCTTTAAAACTCTTACAAGATAATCTGCTCAGATGTTCTGTGCTGCTTAATGTCAAATTCTTCTTTAAATGGATGTCTTAGAATATATTTTTTTTAAACTTAAGACAAGCGTTGGGATATTTCCAGTGCCCAGTCAGCTTGTAAAGTACATTTACCTGAATAACGGGGTTCCATAATGCACCTCAACTCACTCAACCAACTGCTGCTGTTCTTTAAGACTAAAGTGCCTTGACCTCGTTACTTGTCATTCTAATATGAAATTGGTTATAATTTATTACTTTCAGTTTTTCAATTAATTTCATCAACCATGGCTAGTAGTCCCTTTAGTCCCCTTCTTAGTAATAAACCCCCTCCTATTGGATTAACTAAAGAATATAAGCATCCACTTACAAAAAATATTTGTGATTTCTCTAAATATGAATCCTTCCTCCCAAATCACACAGAAAGGACATTGAAATAATCAGCATAAGATGCTAACCTTTAGTTGATTGTCTGATTTCTGTAGACTGGCTGTAGATTCTTTTGGATTCTAAGATGAATCATTTACCATGATGCACAGATTGCCTAACAACAGGCAGTGTGGGTGCAACTGTCTTTGTACATGGGGAGGGTGCAGAATCTCTGCTGACATAGAATTGGATAGTTGTCTGGAGTTTGAGAGAGATTCCTGTTGAAGGCATCCAATGGAAAATTGAACAAAACCTCCTTTTATGAAGAAACAACTTACTCTAATAACTGTCAAATATCCAAGAAGTTATCTTCTGCATATTAATTTTTGAGCATCATTTTATTTGCCTGACAATGCCATTGAGCAGGGAATAGTTTTTGTCCATGTAAGTGTATTTTTATTTATTTTTGAAGCAAATTAGAATTCATTGCAGAAAAGAGCATCATGAGGGTTTGAAATGAGTTAATATTTTGGCAGAGAGCATGAGAAACTTTCTTCATGGGTATTTCTGACCCCACTGGGGAGGAATACCAGAAATGTGCCTCCATCCGTTCCCACAAAGCTTGAGATTTGAAATTCACACACCCACAGGTTTGGTAAAAGTCTTTTGAGAGCCTGATCCTTAGGTCTTTCTTGGTCCTGGGATGTATTTCCATCAGTTGGTGGTTCTCCAGTCCTTCAGTGCTGGTGTTTGGGCCATACAACTCTCTGTGTGATGAGCAGGGTAACTAGTGAGAACAGAGAGTAAAAGTCAATGAAATCCCTACTTATTTTTTTTTTTTGCATACTAAAAATTATTCCAGAATAATTCCAAAATAACTCCTGATAAAAAATGTCAGTTACCAGAACATACATTTGTTGATCTGATTCTACTCTTTTCCTTTGTAGAGAGACTATATATAATCCCTTTTAGAAGGAGAATTGTTGAATATACATTCTTACTCCCTTTTTTCTTGTATTTTCTTATGAGTCTTCTCTCTTCATTTGCTTCACTGATTATGTAAAAGGGTCTCTGATAGCTCTTTTGGTAAGCAGGTGCTTAAAAAAAAAGACATTCTTAGGTGGGCTAGACAGCATCAATATCTGAATTGATGTGAGCAGAATTTTTAGTAAAAAAAGTTATCCAATTCAGAATTCTGCCCAAAGATACTGAATCTAGAATAAAATATATTGAATCTAGAATATGGGATATACTTTAACTTCAGAACTACTTACTAAACAGTTAGTCATGTCGAGTTTGACGTAACATGTATGTGGGATAAACAAGTTCATTTAGCAACATGTCAGGCATAATTCTGTGTACCCTGAAAAATCAGAAACATTCATCTTTATATTGCAATTACAATGCAGGAGCTCATTTTTCTATTTTATTATAATAGTTTATTTTTATATTTTGTGCCTGTTTCCATCTCAGCTGCAATCCCCGTGGGCTTCCCATCACCAGTTTACCCGTGTGCCATCACATAGTCCCATGCACTCCCCCCACCCACCATTTTTGATCCCATTTCCCACTCCACGCCCCGTAAAATGTCTTTTCCTCTGGTCTTTTATGCTGCAGGAGCTCATTTTTTAAGCACTTCATCCTTCACTACAAATAAAGTAGAATATTACTACTATTCTTTACATTTTCTGATGGAGATTTTAGAATATTGCTACTATTATTTCCATTTCCTCATGAGAAAACAGCAGTGGGGTTTTACTGCATCACACAGTTGTGAGTGGCAAGGTTGAGACTTAATGGCTTCAGAGAATAAACTCTTTGCCAAGCCCTGTGATTTGTGTGTGTGTGTGTGTGTGTGTGTGTGTTGCAGTTTTAAAAGTCATTGCCAGAAGATACTTACTTTTTTCCCTTTAAAATTATTTTGTTATTGAACGTATTCACTCTTTTATGTAATAAATTTGCCAAGTCTTAGTGCTTTAAAATAATGAACATTTATCATCTCATGGTTCTATGAGTCAGAAACCTGAGCACACACTGAGTAAAGTAGCACTTTACTTTTCATTAGATTCTCCACCTCAAAGTCTCACAGTGTTGCAAGGAAAGATTTTTCAGGGGCTACAGTCTTATCTGAATTTACAGTTAGAGATGGATCCCTTTCCACTTTCATTCTCAAGGTTGCTAGGAAGCATCCGTTTTTTGAGTACCCCTACTGCTGTTTGCCAGGGCTTTTAGGGACTGGTCTTGTAGAGCTCTCCATGAGCAACTCACAATATATCAGTTGGCATAAATATGATTTACTATAATGCATTTGAAATGTGTGCTATAGAATGGCTCTATTTTACCCAAATGAGTTTTTATTCTGTGACTTTTATTCCTTGAAAATGATTTGTATATTTTAAAGCTCATAAAGTCCATTTTTTGGTAAAGCGAAGATGTTTGAGGCTGCTTAAAATATCTATATAGATATCTATATTTTATAAATATATGTACTCAAAAGAGAAGTTTTATTAAAAATGGTGGAATAAAAGACACTTAAACAGATATAAGTGTGTAGAAGAGGTTAGAAAATCCTTTATTATTTTTGAAGTAGTATAGACCACTCAGCAACTGTGTAATCAACTTCTGTTTACTAACTGAATTCACAAATGTAATGCAACTTGACTAAGCCCAGTGTATTTTAGAGAAGGAAAGGGTAATATGCTGTAAGAATACAAATTTATTAATCTATGATAAAGGTTTTCTGCATGATGAAAAGGAAATGCTTAAAGCTCCATCTGCCACTCACAAATACTGAAATGTTCCTTTTTTAAGTTTATTTACTCTGGTCTCTAGACTGTGTGTGTTAGAATAATCAGTTATACAGTTGTTGTTGTTTTTTTAAATTTATTTATTTGTGCATACAGAACTGGGGTACAGGCCAGAGGCTCCGGGGCAGTGAGAGGCTTCACCAGAGACAGAGTGGGGAACAGAACAGGCAGATCAACGAAGTACACTGCTGAGGAGAGCAGCGGGCGGGTCAGGAGAGGTCTATCACACCATGTGGTCACTTCCTGGGCAGGCGGGAATCAAACTCATTCGGGAAGCAGCTTTAGGTTCTCAGTGCTGTGCTTTAACCTGCTGCGCCACCAGGGAGGGCCTATACAGTTCTTTTAAAGTGCACAGATGATCAATATTATTTGATTCATAGGTTAAGCATATACTCAGTTCAATATTTTCTTTCATTCACTAAAAATTTCTAAGGGTGAAGGTTAATATAGGTTTCTGTGGGTGATTGAAACATGAATCAGACTTCAGCACTTATGGAAAGAGTCTTAACATTAGGGGTGAACAGTATAATGTGCATTGATTTCTTCCAGTTTTTATCATCTATATAATAGAAATAATGGCAACACTGAAAGCGCTCATAACAAACTAAAATTATATAAGTTCTGTACAGTTTCTTAGACAGTTTAAAGGCTTGATAAATAAAATTCTGTGGCTTAAGAATCCCTGTCCCTGTCTCTGCTTGCCACCATAGGGATTAACAGGGAAGAGGAAAATTCATGACTCAGACAACTGAAGCATAATGTACTGAGTAGATGAATTGTTCTAAATCACTAAAAAATAAAACTAATTTTTTGGAATGATTTCAAGATGATGGACTCTGGCTCCTGGAATAATTTAGGAGAGAGAAAAAATATACTGTATACAAATTTTATTTAAAAATTATGTTTTAAATGCTCCGAAAAAACATGAGTGAATAAAGATATGTGGTACATATACACAATGGAATACTACTCAGCCATCAAAAGATAAAATTATGTCATTTGTGGCCACCTGGATGGAGCTAGAAGGGATTATTCTAGGTGAAGTGAGCCAAAACTAGCAAGATAATACCATGTGGTTTCACTTAGAGATGGAATCTAGAGAAACTAAACAAAAGATCAAACAAACTAAAATAGGTAAGCAGATTGTAGATCTGAAACACTCAGGAGAGGAGGAGGACTAGGGAAAGAGGAAGAGTAGAAAACAGGCAGGAGGAGGAGAGTAGGTAGTTTGGTGGTGGGAATACTGTAGTGACTGCACCAGAGGGGAGAAATCCTGTATTGTGAAAAAAAGTAAGAATGTTTAAAAACTACAAAAGAACAATGAAAATGTGTTCAAAATACTTGTGAAGGATAGAATGTTTTCTTTGTGGGTTATGTGCATAATTTATTCCTGTGTGTAGTGCCTTAGTGAGGAATCTTCATTTAGTTCTACTTTGGATGACATAATAAAGTTTCCATTCTAGCCCTAAGCCAAGGTGAAAGACTTGCAGATTATTTATTAGAGAAATGAAAAAATAAAAACAAAATAAGCAGACACACAGAAAACAAGTAAAATCAAGGTAGCTTTGCATCTGGACAATTTTTAAGTTACATTCAAATGGAATGAAAATATTGGCTCTTTAAACATTTCCTATTAATTTCAATTTAGAGCTGTATTAGCTATATAAAAGTAAAATAAAATTTGAATGATAGCCTAAATCCATTCCTATGAATAAATATAAGCACAGTTTCAAGATTCTTGAATGATATATTTTCTTTGTGCAGTTGTGCATAGTTACAGTACGAGTAGGGAGCTAAGTCATTTTGCCCTTGAAATTGGTATACAGTGCTTTCAAATTTCAGTTCTTTTTAATATAGCTATTATATCTTAGAAAGAAAAAGCTAGTGCTTGAGCTGATTATCAATAATAAAATCTGATTGAAATTTACAAGATTGTGCTTCTGGTTCTTTCCACACACTGATAATCATATGATAAGTAAATCTGTTTTGTTGAGCATGCAGTGAGATGTAATTGGCCTTTTGAGCAAACCATTGCAGATTATAAACCTGAAACATGCGAAAAGCGTTCAGTACCTCGGTGGTGGTGGTGGCGGTAATATCCATATTTGAAAATTTGCTACACATAGTAGGCATCTTTCCAGCTGCTGTAGGTATAACTTTATCCCTACATTACCTCTAGGAAGCAGTATAATCTCAATTTACATATGAGGAAATGAGACACAGAATAGTTTCACATTTGTCATTATGGCATTGGTTTCGTAAGTAGCAGCTGGTTCTGTCCATCTCTACACTCTATGGCCTCTTCACTAAGGGGTCTAGATATTAAATTATGTGAGGACAGAGCTCACTAAAGTTTCTTTTAGTCATGTTTCTCATATTCTCATTATCACCCCTACATAATATTGTGATACGATACCCTTTTAGACTCTAGACTTGAATCATGAAATACCAAAATAGTTGGATTGGCCACTGGGGTGATCATCCATGAAGACTGTTACTCCCCCTTACATTTATATCCCTGGAGCACAAGAGAATCCAAATTCCTGGTATGATGGAACCTCCTTTCCTTGAAACAGGTCACAGTATACTCGCACTTGTGAGATTAAGTTGATACTGAAATTTTTCTTCCATTTTGGCAAACTCAAATATCCCCATGCTTCTATCATATGTAACCACTTGCAGCCTTCTTAATCTGACTTGATATAGTTCCAGTATAGATAAAAGTGTCTCTGGCTCATCCCATTCATATGAAATCTTTTCCATATTTGTATACATGTTAGGGATGTCGTCTCTCTCACTCTAGATATAATCTGTACTTGCATACAAGCTATGACTTGAAACAGCTGCAAATGCAATAATTCACAGGTGATATAATCTTTTTATTAACTGTATTTAAAGGTAAAGGAATCCTTCAATCTTATTTAGATAACAGAATGTCAGATCTTGAAAACTTTATTTGAATAAGTTATATCTTAAAATCCTTATTTTTGTTTAGTCTTGTGACTACCTGGAACAAGTTACTGAGGATACAATCTTCATATTGATGAGTGTATAAAAGATACGTACAAACAGTAACTAACTTTACTGAATAAGCAATGTTCTAGTTACAGGTGCTATGTGGAATAGGTATACAGTTTTAAGAGAAAGTATTGATGAAATGCAAATATGCATAGCAGTTAGTGTCATGACTGGTACATAGTTAGCTTCTAACAAATGCCAAATATTTCTATTACTCTCTAGATATTGAATCTGCTTCTCTTAGACAGTAGAGTTATGAATGTTCAGCCAATAGACATTGCTGCAGGCTGAATTGGCTTACTACGACAACAGTCAATGTTATGAAAAGACCTGGAATATTGGGCCAGGAAGGATTTCTGAAAGAACTGATCTTTGAGTGAAACAAAAAAAAAAAAAAAAAAAAAAAGAGAAAAAAGAAAGAAAATTAAAAATTACTTGCTAATAAAATAGGGAAGGCAGATTTTAATTCAGAGAGAACCACAAAGAATTTTTGGCAGAAAAGCTTCTATTTGGTTCTAAGAGATTAGAAAAGAAAGGGGTGACTTTAGATTTCAGTAACATTTATTGATTTGGCAATAAGAAAAATGAGACAGTGAAGATTTAGACCAAATGAGTAAAAAGATTTTTAGAAATCTTCTGGTACATGTTTGAAAAACTTTTGGAGAGACAGCAAGGGGCCAGTAACAAGGTTTAAGGAAGTTTGTCACAAAGTGATTAAGAGATTTGAAGTGATATTTTGCAGTATCACACTATTTGGATTTGAATGTTCACCCTATTATCGTACCTGTGTGCTCTTGAATAAAATGCCTAACTTCACTTAGTCGCCCTTCTTCAATTTGTACAATGGATATAGTCACACTATCAACCTCCTGTAAGCATTAAGAATGAAAATGTATACAGAACACAGTGCCTGGCAAGGGAGGGAACACTAAAATGCAGTAGATGGAGATGGAGAAAGTGAGCTGTGTGAAGCTAAAATCTGGAGGAGTTTGTGACTGATGGAACTGAGAGTAGGGAAAAAGGAGGGACTAAGGATGAGTTCGAGATTTTACATGTGCACACCTGAATGAGCGACCTGATGGGCCAGAAAGGAAAAAAGATAGGAAGTTCACTTTCAGGTATTTTGAGATCAAGATCCTTCATGTCTTGAGTGGGGATGTCTAGTATGTGGTGTTTAAATGTCTCTATGAAGGATCGTAACTGCATGTAATACTTGAAACTTGTCACCTCACAGTATGGGATGAGAAGAAAGGAGAGACTGCTTGCCTTTCCCTAGTCTGCATCACTGGCCATTTGAAAATGGCCTATGGTGCTCTATTCCCAGATCTGTCAGAAATAGCCAGAAGTAGTGGATTGTTATAAAAGAAATTGATTTTCAATTCTTCTAAAAAAATGAAATACATAAAATGGGTGTTGTTCTTTGTCATATTATATATTATATAATAATAGTATCTTATTATTCTTTGTTGATAGATATCAAATGTTTTCATTTGGAGGCTTCCATACACAATAGTTTTTGAACATTCTTTTCCATGTCTCCTGGATCACAGCTGGAAAGTGTCTCTACAGATGTTCCTTTCTGTGGAACTGGGTGGGTCTAAAGTATATAGATTCTTAACTATGCAACATGTATTTTGTTTTACAAAGTCAATGTGCAAGTATAATCTCCCACCAGTTTCAGCTAGAAAGGAAATTACTTGTTTAAAAGGAGAAGAAACTTCCTTTTGGCATTTTTGTAGGTAATTTTTGAATATTTTTTCCCCAAACATTGATTATTTATTTACTTATTTAGTTACTTTGGGAAAAGCTTGAATGACAAAGAACAACATCCATTTTATGTATTTAATTTTTTTTAGAAGAATTGAAAATCAATTTCTTTTATAACAATCCACTACTTCTGGCTATTTCTGACAGATCTGGGAATAGAGCACCATAGGCCATTTTCAAGTGGCCAGTGACGAGGACTAGGGAAAGGCAAGCAGTCTCTCCTTTCTTCTCACCGCATACTCTGTGAGGTGGCAAGTTTCAAGTATATAATATAATAATAATATATTATTATTATGTCATTACACCAGCAAAAGCAAATCTCAAAGACAAAGTAGAGCAAATGAAGCAATTTACAGAGAATTATATTTGGTATAATAGCACTTATAAAACTTCCCTATATGTACACAATTTCAAGACAAGGATTAGAATTACATATATGTAGTATGAAAATAACAAAGCACAGTGAAAGTATTCACAAAAGTGTCACCCTTGCCTTGGAGGAATTTGTAATTGTTGAGGGACACTTGGGTCTTCACAGTCATCAGTATATTTCTTAGAGCTGAGGGTATTTGTTTTTTTTATTCACAGTGTATTATATAAATTGAACACTAAATTTTCAATTTATCTGTGATAATAAAGGACATTAAAGTAGCATAGATCTTCACCTTTCATCCGGGAGACATGCTTTGAGAAGATAAACTGGTTGGGCTGGCTTAATCCCTCTGAAGCTCATGATGCTTTTGAATCTGTATGTTCTGGAAACCTCTGAAAGTAGAATGCATACAGAGATGTTACTCTTTAGGATTTCTTAACTTGAGAAAACTGAAAAATGGGGGCTTTCCTAGTGGCACAGGAGTTAAAGACATAGCCCTATCAAGCTATGCCAGCCACTCAGCAGGAGTTCGATTTCCAGTCATGGAGCTGACCCACATGTGGCACAGGCGAGCTCTCCTGTCTTGGCCACAGCTCCCCTCAGCAGTGTATTTCAGTAGATCTGTCTGTTCTGCTCCCGGCTCTGATGAAACCTTTCACCACCACTCTAGGCTCTAACCCCCGATCTGTATGTATAAGTGAATAAAATCCTTGGGGAGAGAAAAAGAAGTTCTAGGGCTCTTTAATATTTCAGTAATATATTAATAAATTTCACTTTACTTTTTTCTATTTCATGATTTTATTTGCTTGGGTGTGTGGGGGAAGAGAGAGGAAAGATCCAAAATAAATAAAGAACCTTGAACAATTTTTTTTCCTCACCTAATTCTCCAAGTGAAATCTGCAGATTAACTTGATCATGCTAAGAGGCCTTAAATATCCTGTTTACCCCAGGTTTCTGCACAATGAAAGGTTTTCTTTCATAATTTTTGAGCGGTATGTGGAAATCGTAAGAGTTACGCTGGCCTGTTAAGGAGGAATGTTTTTTCTTAGACAGATAAGAATCAGGTTAGAATGTGTGGTGCCAGAAATGAGATAAAATTTCACTTCAAAACCTGAGCTATGTTGATCTACCTATCCTCATTACATGTCGCCATTTACAGCCGTCGGGGTCAGCAAACTGATCTGCGGTAATTACTTTCCTGCCATCTTAAAAATACTGTGCTTCTAAGCACTACGCCTGCCACGCAAGGCGACTGGTGACGGAGGACCAGCATCACAAATGTACCTGCTGGCACAATGCTGTATAATTTTTAAAGGAAATAAGGCAATTAGAAGTCTTTTTGTAAAGCTAGGTATTTTCGGCAAATGGTATTTGACCTAAGGTGAAAACGCTGTATTTAATTGAAGGATGGAAACTTTTTATTTTTCCCCGTGCCCTACTTATATTTATTTTTTCATAGAGTTCATGACGAAAATCTTGTATTCCAAGCAGCGATAGCATTTTCCACTGACTTCTATCTTTTCTTGCTGTTTAATAATAGTTATTCCAATTTTTTGAAAACTACCATAGTCCTTTGTAAACATGCTTTATTTTGGGAAGGAAAACAGTTCACTTTTTCCGTATGCATGAACTTTAATGTCATTTTATTAAAAACTTTCAATGAAGAAATTTTTCTTAAGACAAAACTTCTTACCAACGGCCTTGAAATTCTGTACGTTAATTTCTCCCAATTTCAAAATGCAAAGCTGGCTATCCAGGTAAAGGATTTCATAGTAAGTCAGGAATCTAAGTAACAAGAGAGAAGTTCTTGGATTGCATTGCATTCAACAGTCTCACTAAACAGATTTGAAACCTGAAGCCCAAGGCAGGTATGAGCTTCTGGAAGACTTTGGCAAAGATAGACCACACCTGTTCCAGCTTCTAGTAAAATAAATCACAGTTGTAGAAAGAATTGACCATTAGCAGTAAGAAAATATCCTTCAGTACACTTTCTATTATTCGAAGTGGAAATGAAAACACCAGCTCCTTTTGGCCTATCTTCACTCACATTCAGTTTTTTTTTTTTCTTCGCTTGTTTTTATGAAAGCTTTTCTTAATTATATCATGCACTTATATTCATCCTCCATTTCTTATTTTTATAAATTTCAACTAAAAATCTTTAAGTATAACAGTGATATTCAGGGTGCTTAGGTCTCCCAAGACCAAGTGCTTCAAAAATAGAATGTGTTATATTGTCATCTGGGATTCAGACCTGGAAATCTAAGTCACTTAACTTTTCAGCCCTCATGAAGACAAGTTGGAGAGTCCAGAGACAGTGAGAAATGCTCAGCTCTTTTATTTCGCTCATGCTATCTACTGTATTTCTTGGTGACCCAGTAAGGTTATTACGCTTCTCTTCTATTTGACATTTCTTTATCAGAGTTGGTGATTGAGAGCAACGATAATTCATGGCCCATTGAACTGTTAATTTCACTTCAGCCTTGTTAGGATAAGACATTAAAATAAGACTGTTTGCAAAGTAAACCACACTTCTTCCCATTCCAAGGAGTCTTTTCATTTAAAAAAAAAAAAAAAGGACCTTATTGTTCACATAAAGCAGTCTGTAACAGTAATTATTTAGGAACTATGCTCCAAATATTGCAAACTTAATAAAGTATATATTATAAAATAAAATTTAAAAATGCATATATTAGTCACTATGTTCATGATAAAGCATTCACATGATCATTATGAATCATTATTTTTAATGTCTGCTATTATAGTTGCTCCCTTAAAAAATCTACAAAATTCCAGTACATCACAAATGAAGGCATTAAATAAGAGAGTTAAGTGCTAGCACCAACAATAAGAAAAACCTGAAAGTTAACATGGTCTATTTAATTAAGGAAAAAGTTATTTTGACCCACAGTCAGTGGTTAATCTACATGAGTGAAAGAAAAATGTATGGACAAGTTATGCTGTGTTTTTTTTTTTTTAAGCTTCTTCATTTTGTGATTGCTTTTACTATATTCTGTCTGTCCTTCTATTGGCTGGGCTATTTTATTTCATTAAATTGGAAATACAATGTTCCGTAGAATCAAGGTATTTTGCTTTTGCTCTAGTTCATTATTTCTTAAGTCTTAATTATAGCAAATCATTATAAACTTTACCACAATAATTAAAAGCATTCTGGTTGAGTTACTAAGCATTACAGTTGATTATGGAATCAGAAAAATTTCTTTAGTTTCATTGCCTAGGAGAAGAATGTCTGCCTTATTGACCTTCCCTTATAAATCTTGGTTCACATGCACCGTCACAAGAACTGAATTGTTGGCATATATATATATATTTAAACAGATTGGCTCATCCCCAAATCTGCAGCTCTTTATATAGCAGGTTTAAAGGTTGAATGAAAGAATGTCAATATATTTATTGGCAAAATGACAATAACCTATTACCTTTCCTGTAGTGCTTTCATTTTTCTGTAAGGAATTCATTGTGTTTTTGTTTGTCCTTTTGATTTGCTTTATAAGAACCATTCAAAGAAAAAAATAATTGTATCAGATTGAAAATTTTCAAAGCTTCCCAAGAGCTTAAATCTTTATACTTTTTCCACCAACACCCATAAAATTATTGATTTACTCTTAGGAATTGCACTGTAGAGTGACCCAGATTATTGACCCCATTTAAACCACAGGCACTTCTGATATGCTTGCTGGTGACTGATGTTTTAGGGAGATAATTGAAGACATATGAATTTGCTTTTGCCTGTATTTACCTAAAAGTACTCTAAAACTTCTTTTTGAAAAGAATTAAATAAGCAGGCAGTATTTAGGTGATGACTGGCGCAGTGTGGTGAGTGTCACAGCCCTGACCTCACTTTGTAATGACAAGAGGGGAAAATAAAGAATTTAACTAGTAATTGTAATAGAGTTTGGTGGTTTCAATAATGAAAGTGTGGTGAGTCTAGAAGGCCATGCGAGAGGGGAGTCTAACCTCATCTAAATGTGTTGGAAAGATCTAGGAAGGAAATTGATTTAGGAACATTCGACAGGGAGTTTGTTGAGTAGAAAGAAGGTAGGTGGGTAAAGAAAGGGAACGGTATCACACATGGGGGAGCTTAGACTAGGGAGAGCTACAATTCTCCCAGACTAACATGTCCAGTGTTTGTGGAGAGCAATCTGGGAGAGACTCAGTGAGATGCTAGAGGAGAAAGGTACCAGGAAGCCATGAAGTATCTAAGGTAGGCTCTTTATGTATTTTACCTGGCTCACACTAAACCATAATATTGAATGACCAAATACATCGTTTTTTTGGTTTGTTTGTTTTTAAGATTTATTTATCTATGCATGAGGAATTGGAGTATAGGTCAAAGGTGCAAGGGCAGTGAGAGAATCCACCAGAGAGAGCAGAGAGAGTGAGGAGCAGAGTAGGCAGATCGACGAAGAATATTGCTGAGGGGAGCAGCAGGTGGGTCTGGAGAAGTCTGCTGCGTCATGTGGGTCACCTCCTTGGTGGTGGTTGGGGGTATCAAACTCATATTGAGGAGGCATCAGCTAGCCTTCATAGTGCTAAGCTTTAACCTGTTGCACCACCAGGGAGGGCCCAAATATATCTTTTTAAGGCAATTTTATTTATTAGTGGTTTGCAGTGAGTTTCAGGAGTACAGTGTCATACCTTGATTTCTGTACCTGGCTCACTGCACTCATCACCAAAATTATGCTATGCACCACTTCTATGAAACCGAATTTCCACACTTTCCTTCCACCTTTTATTCCCTCCATTCTGTTAACCACCTTATTTTCCTCAGAGTCCAAGGGATATTTTTGTGTGTCTTGTTAGTTCTCTTGCTGTGGTTACTTATATTCCTATTGTGAGTGAAATCATCCCGTATCTGTCTTTCACTTTGTTTTATTTCACTTAACATAATCAAGTTCCATCCATGTTGTCACATTGATTTTAATCTTTTTTAATAGCTAGCAGTATTCATAGACTATAAATATACCTCCCTCCTTTATTTTCTCTCTCCAATGTGCCCGGCATGGTTTCCATATGTTGGCTATTAAATTATGTTGCTGTGAACATAGGGGTGCATGTATCTTTTCAGATTAGTGCTTCAGAGTCTTTTGATTAATACCCAGCCATATTATTGATAAATCATGTGGTATTTCTATTTTTAGTTTTTTAAGGAATTCCCATTCTTTTGCCATAGAGACTTCCCCAATTAATGGTCCAATCAGAGGTGTAAACATCATCACCAACACTTGTTTCCAGTTTTTTTGATATATGCTATTCTGACTTGTGTGATCTGTTATCTTATTTGGCATTTATTTCCCTAATAATAAATGATACTGAACAGTTTCTCCTGTGCCTCTTGATCATATATATGTCTTCTTTGGAAAGTGTCTATTCAGATCTTCTACCTATTTTTTTGGTGGGAGGTAATTATTGTTACACAATTACTTGCATATTTTGAATAATTAGCCACTTGTCAGACTTTTGATGGGGAAATTAATGTCTTCTCACCATCAGTAAGTTTACTTTATCCTTCTTGGTTGTTGTTTCTTTGACAGTACAAATTCTTTTGGGTTTAATGTAGTGCTGTTTGTTTATTTTTGCTTTATTTCCCACTGCTATTGGAGTTGAGTCCCCAGAGACACTTCTTTGATTTCCAGAGGTATATTGCCTACCTTTTCTTCTATGCATTTTTTTTCAGGCTTTGTATCCAAGTTTTAATTCATGTTTAGTTAATTTTTGTGTATTGTATAAAGTATTGATGAGCTTAATCTTTTTTAAGTGACTTCCCAGGTTTCCAATATTTGTCTAAAAGGATTTCCTGTTTCCACTGTATGTCTTGGTCCTTTTGTTATAAAGTAACTGTATATGTGTATGGATTTATTTTTGAGCTCTCACTTCTATTTCAGTGGTCTGTGTGACCACTGATACTTTTTAAACTATTATTGTTCTGTAGTATAGTTTGCAGTTCTAGAGCCTGAACTTTTGAGCACTTACTCTTATAAGAAGGAACTTTAAAATACCTTCCCTAATTCACTTATATCCAACCCAGTACATTAAATTAGATAGCTGCATTTTATTGGCCAATGTAGCATTAAACAGTATGCACTTGGGCTAAAGAAAACTAATAATAACAACAGCAACAACAACAACAATAATAATAATAATAGATTCTTTAAAAATGTTCTTTGTTATGCTAAAATTGATTAAATCAATATTTCTACTAAACAAGGGAGCTAAAACAAAACTAGAACTTTATACCCTAACTTTTTTGATTATGTTTATTGACTTCAAGCAAAAGATGTATTCTAGGAATGTTTTGAAATTCAACCTTCCATTTCTTTGAAGACTAAAACTTAGTGATATAAATCATAAATCCACTTGGCCAGCCATATGTTGTAACATTCTACAGCCTACTGAAAGTGAATGAATGTGTTTAGGGGAACAACTAAGTACTTCTGTTTGAATGACCAGTCTTGTCTCAGGATATTTATAGTACCTGATGTAACAGCGAAATAAATAATGGGAGGATTGCTTATAAGCACCTATGTTAGTTGTAAATGGTAGCTAATTGTAAAACGGTGTTTCTTACATTTTGCAGATAAAAATAAATACTAATAAAAGGTTACATGTATTCCAGAGGGGCAATACATCATCTTGGGTATTTGACTTTGCTTGTTTTTCATTTTGAGGATAATCAGGATAGAAAATAGAATGAAGGAACAATCCTGGAGGCAGCGGATCAAGTATGAAAGTGCTGTCTAGCTACAAAAAGTTTTGATGTAGAGTATATGGGTGTGTGAGAGGTATGGGGGGGATAGAGACATTTACAGGGGAAAATGGGCAGAAAAATTTGATATCTTTTGGAAAATTAATCCTTAGTAAAGTTCTGATTAAGTTTTCTGCTCCATGACTTTGTTAGTTAGCAACGATCCAAAAATGTACTTTTCAAAGTGCTATGCCTGAACCAGTTGTAATAATCACCAGATGTGGTATCAATATTTATATATTTGTGTTCCACTTTAGTTTTATTGATATAGACACTTTTAGGAGAATGTATAAGATACTGAATTCTAAGCAAACATCTCCTGTGAACCTGATACATACAGAGTCATTGATCTAACTAGAACATGGCGGCGTAAATTTCTATTGCAGAACCAGTGTATGCTCACTTTATATTGGAGAGATACCCATCTATAGTATGCCTTCTAGAATGAGTTGTTTGTTCAAGTGATCAGCCAGTTATTTTGCCTAAGGGTTCACTTATATTGAACTCATTCTCCAAACTCTAGAGAACTAGGGAAGATTTACCTTATATGGACATTTTTAAAAAATTCGTTAAAAAATCACTGTTACTATGTATGGTTGTATAATTGAAATTTTGAATTGTGTTGGTTAATCAAATATTAGCACATATATAGACTTTTTAGGTTTTTAATACTAAAAATTAGTTTTTGGAAATATTTTAATCTTCATTAATTCTTTCATTATTTTTTTAAAGATTTATTTATTTATTCATATAGAGCTGGGGTACAGGCCAGAGATGCGGAGGGTGAGAGGATTCACCAGAGACAGAGTGGGGAGCAGAACAGGCAGATCGACGAAGTACACTGCTTAGGGGAGCAGCGGGCGGGTCAGGAGAGGTCTGCAGCACCATGTGGCAGGCGGGGATCGAACTCATGCGGAAGTGGCTTAAGCTTCTTAGTGCAGGGCTTTAACCCGCTGCGCCAACAGGGAGGGCCTCTCATTATTTTAATTGAAGTAACATTGGATTACAACCCTCGAAGTCTCAGGTATACTGTTTCTCTACTGTATCTACAGCAGCATGTCTAATACCAAAGAACAAACGTCCTACCACCATCTTGTTAACCTCTTCTACTGTCTTCCCTAATTCATTATCCCTCATGTCACACTATTTTGTTGTCAAAATCTAATACTTTGTTTGTTCATTTGTTTTGATTTTTTTACCTTCTACATAAGGGCTGTCAGTGGTGTTTGTCTTTTTTGCCCATCTTATTTCAATTAGTGTTAGTTCAATAGCTAAGTAACTTACAAAAAATGTAAGTTATTATTTGACAATACAAGTTATTGTCTAGGATTTTGTGTAAGGTATGATTATACTAGTCATTACCAATAGATGTATCATTAATGAAAATTAAATACTAGCAGGATTATTTTATAAAACATGTCCAGTATAGGTATAATTCTGTCTATTGCAATTAAAGAGTCCTGATTTTTCATTACTTTAAGATATATTTACATACTTTTTTTCTGATAAAGGAGATTTTTTCTTTTATTTGTTTTGATTTTTCTAACCTACCCCTAGATAAAATATTTGTAACATTTAAAAATGCAGCAACATAAAAATTAAAATCTTTGACTTTCTCTGTCCTACTTAAATTTTAAGAGACAAACTTCAGTAATAAAATTCATTTGCACTTGTGTTTGTCAATTCACTCCCATTTAGAGAGTTTAGGATAGTAAATCTTTTGTACAATGGTGAGGATTTTTGAAGAGGAGAAAGGAGCTGAATCCTATCTTGAAAGTCTGGAGAGCAACTCTACTTAACATGATTTTCTTTGGAGAACAGTTTGAATTGTTTTGGAATTAAGCATGAACTATTTAGTTGTAAATGTTCAAAACACAGATCCTCTGGTGGTCCTTTGACAATTCAGGGCTAAATCTCCAAAGCCTTTAGTTCAATTTTGCTCAGAGAATAACATCTGAAAACACTAATACCATTTTCTCAGATTGGCCTCTCAACCCATTCTTGATGGGATTAAAGGGGTCACAGTAAAAGCAAGGACTTTTAGAGTAAGAGTTCCTTTCAGTGCCACTTACTGCCTGTGAAACTACAAGTTAACTTATTTACATTCTCAGTGCGGTAGTATCACAACTTTAAAGAAGACTATTGTGATAATGGTATTTCTTTAAAATACTACTGAAGTAGCATTGGTTTACAGCCATATAGATTGCTCTACAGGGTGAAACTCATGGAGAAGTACTATCTAAAAGCCCTTCCAGCATAAATCCCTTGCCAGCTGTGTGGGACCAGCTGACAGCTTCCAGCAGTGAGCTTCCGCACTACGTGTCTCACTCAGCTTTTGAGCCAAGTGTACAGTGTTCTTGGTGATCCCCAGTCAGAGACTAAATCAGGTGACAGTAACTTACAGATGTGCACTGAAAATAACACCCAGCCAATTACTGAACACGTTGTTAAAGACAAGAACTAAGCCATTTCCACAGAAGGCAGCTTGCGTTCTCTGTCGGTCTCTACTCCAGAGTTCCCCATTACTGGCACACCTGTCAGATTTGCATCGTGTTCTCATGCTTCTCTTTGCTCAGCCTGCTTGTCATATTTTCTTGCCCAGCTAGTACCCAAAATATAACTTTATGCTTATGTATTGTTTGGTCCAATAGATTCCTCCAAAGGAACATCTGAGAGGTCTAGTTGCCTGAAATCTTGACCAATAGTTCTGTTTGGTTATTTTAATTATATTCTTGAGGGTATGAAGGGTTATCTCATGGCAGTTTAATTAGCATTTATCTCCTAATCAATAATATTTAGAACCTTTAAATAAGTTTGCTTTCTATTTTTCTCTCTTCTATTTAAACATTTTGTGTCTATCACTTGATTTTTAAAATTTTAATAAATTATTTATGTATTCTGGACCCAAGTCCTTTGTCTATGTGCTGTGAATATTCTCACCAGTTGCTTCTTAACTATTTTTTTTCTAATGAAATTTTTAATGGGTATATGTTTAAATTTTGATGAAGTTCAAATTGTCAATTTTTCCTTTATAATTAATACTTCTGTATGTTCTCTTTGAGAAATCTGTTATAACCCAAGTTCATGAGTATATTTTCCAAGGTGTTCTTCTAATATTGGGATAGCTTGGGCTATGACATTTAGATATACCACGTATTTCCAATTACTATTTTGCACCTAAAATGTGATAGGAAGCAAATATCTTCTTGCAAAATTTATTTTTTTTATCTCCTTGAGGTATAGAAGAGGGATCATAATTGTTTTGTGTAGGTATAAAACTGAGTTGAGAGGTACAGAAAAATCACAAGATTAATTCCTATGAATATGCATATGTTTCTAAGAGGAAGATATTCTAGCACCTTCACACATTCACATATATGCACACCGAACAAATAAAGACTAGGTTAATTGGGTATAAAGCTACAGTAGTCTGACTTGAGTAAGCTGACTGAAGACATAAATGCAGTTTTGAGAAGAGAATCAAATAATGCAACAGACTATGACACTTTAACTAGGGATCAAATGAACTGAAAAGACACCAAAGTAATGAATACTGACAGTATCATTCTTTAAGATACTGAATTGAGTTTCAAAGATTTAATTTTCAAGTTAAAAAATTTTATCAGACTTTCAAGTGAGTAAAATATACTCACTTTGGGACTTGGCTGTCTGAAAAGAGAGGGGAGTTATTTTTGATGGAAAGATTGAAAAATGTATAGAAAACCAGGATCTACCCATTTTGGAATTGTGCTTTTAGGAATTTCTAACTTTTTACATGAAAGTACTTTTTTAACTTTCAGATTAGAGTATTAAAAAGTCTGAGGGTCTATCCTCTCACCTTTCTACAGAAGAATTCCCCTTTAGAGATGAAAGAAAGAATAATGCATTTCCTGCCTTTGATGAAAAACATGCACTTACTTTGTCATCACATAGACAAAGAACATTAGATCAAAATAATTGGGAGCAAATCCCTCTGGACCACTGCCACTGTGAACCTGCTGTACTCTGCTTTGGAAAGAGAGTGGGAGGGAAGGAGGGGGGTCAGGGAGGAGAGGAGGGAAGAGGAAGAGAAGGAAGGAGGGGAAGAAGGCAGGTGAATGATGACATAAAATACTGCCATGGTTACCTATAATCACTACAATCCTATGCATGTAAAGCTGTCTTTTAAATAAACTCTGAAGCAAAAATATACAGAATACGATTTCATATTTAGTAGATACAGAAATTTAGGCTGTTTAAAAATTTCAAAAGAAAGCCTGAAATTATCCTCCCCAAAAGATAAAAAAGATACTACGTGCTCATATGATATGGAGATTTGCATTATCTTTGTACGTAATACAAGTTCAGTCAATAAATCAGTTATTTTATAGCATATTGTCCAACACTTTAGGTAAGGATACAAGATTAAATTGTTATTACACCCATGCAGTTTTTTGGGGGTAGGTACTGTAACAAATCTGGTTTCAGACAAGTTAAAAAAGAAAAGCTTATGAGGTAATTAAGCGAACTTATTCACTATTTTACTATTAACTTTGTTACCTTCAAAATAATTTTTTTTTGTAGACCTGAGTTTCAGAGGCCAGAGATCCAGTGCTATCTTAGAATATAGTGCTACAGGTAGAACAATGAGGTTTGTCTATTAAAGCAATATACATCTTTTAAGCTGAATGAAAGCCATTGCAGAATTTTCTCTGTGTAAAGAAATCACCAAGTACCTTCTTCATTTTATGCAGATATCTTTCTGCAAGATCTAGTTAAAAAAAAAAGTTCTTCTGTATTTTGAAAATATAAAATCATAACCTGAGAAGAAACTGTCATCAGTGCAAAGATGTGACCTTAGGTTCAAGGAATTAGCAGGACAAATAGGATGAAATGGAATAATTAGGATAAGCTGGTAATTAAAGGCTGCTGGGGACTCAAAGAGGGAGAAGAGCAAGTTGATAATGGGCTTTGACCTCTATAGTGCTCTGCAGCCATTTGGGAGTGACTAGGAGTCCACTGCACTCACACTTGTGTACGCAGGTGCATTCTTAGGCTATAGGTGCGAGAGCAAAATGCTCTGTTCAAATCAAGTTTCGAAAAATAATAATAATGAACAACTATATAGCAGAGACATTTTGTGGGGGTGGAGTGGGGGGTGGGATCAAAAATAGGAGAGAAGGGGAGTGCACTGGACTATGGTGATGGCACACTTGTGATTTGGTGGTGGGAAGCCCACAGGATTACAATGGAGATGGAAAAGGCACACAATGATGTGAAAATAAACTATTTTATTAAAATAAAAAAAAAGTTTCAGTTATATATTGTATAAAAACCTTCATATGCATTTTTAAAGAAAGCAGAATTTTGATTTTCAGAACTACATTCATCATTCTTAGGGGAATCTGTTAAGGAGCTTGATCTCAGCATTATATACTCAGATACGCCTTATCTTTTCCATCACTGGGGTGTTTCAAAGTGCTTGCATGCTTTTCAATAGAAAGGACTTATTTTTTTCCTAAAGATCTAAGTTCTAAATAAAGTCAATCAAAAATGCTTGAGCTCTTACTATTGGCTCATCTGTATTTATTTTGCTTCTCTGGTGAGCATCTAATAAACAATAGACCTTTTATGCAAAAAATAAAGTAGAAAATAAACACAACAACTTTTGTCATTATTCAGAAAGACAATTTCTGACTTTACCTTTCAAAACTTTCCAATAGTTCCTAAGGACTTATTTGTTTGGTTTATATACTCATAATTTGAATACAGTTATTGCTAATTATATTACTTCAGAGGCTATTAAGCATTAATTGAATGCCACTCTTTCCATTTATTATGAACACTACCTGGTTATCAGGGCATATTGAGCCAGAGAATTCCATTTATCAAAATTGGATATCTATTGGATGTCTATAAAGATGATCTAATGTCAATTTCTGAGGAACCTTTTGAAGAGGCCAGGTATTTGTGTGTGTGTATGTCATTCTCTGTATCATCAAAGCATATGCTCTGTACTCATTTCTCATGTTCTTAATGAAAGGTTTAAATATTGGATTGATCCAGTACTGAATAAATTGATCACCAGTTTGTAAACTGAATAGCTCATGTGGAAATTTGTTCAGGTGTGAAGCATTCATTGCAGTATTCGGTCAGTTTCATGTAGAAGAACTAGAAATGAATGTTCAGGGATTTTCTGAGTTGGGGGTTCAGGCTTTTGTAGCTGCCTTCTATATTTTCTCAGCCTTTGTCTGGAAAACACAAAACACTGGACTAAGCTGGCTATTACAGCATGTAAACTGATATAGGGAACTCAGTGTGCAGCCCCAATCTACCTTAGAGTTTTATGGGTTTTTTTTTGGATAGTTTTTATGATCTTATTAAGCAAACTGCTATTTTCACACTATTTTTATCTGGTCATTGCCTAATAGAATTTTGAAAATCTAAAGCTTATTACTATATTTTAAGTCTACCTGGTATGATTTCTACTATAATAGAAATGTGAAAATTTATTGTAAACATTTTCCTTATAAATGTGTTCTGTGAAATTTCAGAGTCGTAAGCATGTGGGGTTTCATCCTTGTTGGGGTCGGCATTACATATTAAAAACAGTAGCAAATATGAGTGAGAAATTGGGGGAATTAGAATCCTGTGTACTGTTGAGAATGTAAGATGGCAAAGCTTCTATAGAAAATAATATTCAGGTACTTCAAAAACCTGAAAATATAACTATTATATGATTCAGCACTCCTACTTCTGGGTATATATGCAAAATAATAGAAATAGGGTCTTAAAGAGGTACTTCCTCTCCATTGGTTATTACAGTGCTTTATTCTTAGTTATGAGGTAAAAAAAGCAAATATGGTGTATGCATCAAGTGGAACATTATTCATCCCTTAAATAGTAATAAATCAAGCCTTTTGCTAAGTATGGATGGACCTTGAAGATATCGTGTTAAGGAAGGACACATCGTTAATTGTGCTTACACAGTATATCTAATGTGTCAAGCTCAGAAACAGAAAGCAAAGTAGGAGATGGATGGGGCACAGGTAGTTGTTAAATAGTCAAAGTGTGAAGTATGCAAGATGAGAAAGTTTTTTTGTAACATTTTGTCTGTAGTTGACAGTATTGTAAATGTACATTTAACCATTTGTTATAAAGATGAACATCATGCTATATGCTTTTCACCATAATAAAACAAAACTTAAGGACAGCAAGTGAAAAAATGGTAATCTCCTTCTCATATTTCAGTCCTCTTTTCCAGGCAAGTACGTTTTTCTTGTGTCAGGACTCAAGGGTGTTGCACATGTAGTGCTGGTTGATGGAGTCCTAGTGCCAAGCAGTGGCTAGTTATTACTGGGTCGGCACATTTGTGTAACTGTACTATTATGACAATATAAAATGTCATGACTGTTCAGATGAACACATTAGTCATACTCTAGGTTTGCAACTACTCTTAAAACTAAATTAACTCAATTTCTAAAAATGACAAAGTTAAAATCTTTTTATTACTCTAAGGCCTGGGTAAATTCATGAATGGCCAAAGTATCAGACATTTATGAGCTTCATAGTCTGGTGACGTAATGTGATTGTCCTTGTAGAATGAACTGTGAACCAAATCATTTTAGACTTTGCTTTCAAAATGAAAAATCTGATGAATTAACAAATTGATGCTATTTTTCTAAGCATATCAGTAACTAATAGGTGCTTACATCCCAAACAATAGAAACACTTATTCATTTGTGTGATAAAAGCATAGTTCTTTTTCTCCAAGAACCACTTCTTGAAGAAAAGGAGTATAAATACAGCAACTAAAACTTGGTTGTAAAAATAGACCTTGAGCTCATCTAAAGTTATTTTTAGGACAGATCCAACAATGCAGAAAGGAAGCTTTACTTCTTATAATCTTCTGAAAAACATGTCACTAAGTAATACCTTTATGAGTAAACCAACAAGAAAAAAAAATAAAGTTCTGTAAGACTAAGCTTTCAAATGCACTGAATAAAGAAACATCTACTGCCATTTTCATTTTTAATCCTTTTTGGTGTCTTCTTGTTTATTTTTATGTGCCAGCACATACAACAGTACCTGGTACGTATCCAGTATTTGATTTTTTTATTTAACATTTTGGTTGGAAGAGGGCTAAGAAGAAAGACTAAAGTTTAAATGGGGTGAGGTCTTCTTAATACAGAAAATTGAAAAAAAAATAAAAAAAGAGAGACCCCCTGTAACTTTAGTAAATAGGGATCCTTGTTTCTATTTTGAGTTGCATGGTGGAGCATTCATGAGATAATTAAACAAAACACAAACAAAATTATACCACTAGGACAACAATTGTGAAAGGCACTATCATTTTAGAACATGACACTAGGTCTAAATTTCAGCACTTCTGTTTATTTGTGTGACCTTGGTCACATTATTTAACATTCCTAAACTTGGCGATTGTTTGCATCTACAAAAATGTGAAGATAATAGAAGTGATCCATTAGATTATTATGATCATTAAATGAGGTAATATTAACAAAGCACACAGAGAGAAAGACAGTAAGTCTCAACTCTAGGCGAGAATGATGACATTAGTATTATCTTAGATTTAAAAATGCAAAGCAGGGTTAATATTTCTCTCCATACCCAGAGCCTAGTTACTTGTATTGCTGAAATTATTTATGTATACACCTTCCCTGTATACAAGACTAAGTGCTTTTATTCCAAGTCTATAAAAGCATGATACAATTTTCACATATAATGACAGTTTGTGATGACTGTCACTTTGGAAACTCAAAGTTGCAAGACCATAGTGTGGTCAAGAAAGAACTTATTTAATTGAAGCAGAGGAGAGTAGAGGGGACATTCTCTTGAGAATGTTTGGAATGCCAGTGTATTTCAACATAGGACATGACTAGAGATGATTCCTAAGTTACGAGAATGTATGATCTGGACAAAGGTACCTATGAGAGTTGCGATTTGCAGGAGTTGAAATCATCCTGTATTTCTTCATTTGGATTTACATGTAAACTTTGAGGATCTATAGTCTTCCTTTGGAAACAACATAGCAACAAGCCACTAGACAAAGGCATATGAGCAAGAAACTAGATCAGGCTTTGAATAGGGAACACCCCCCCCCCATCACATCCGCTCTTTCTACTCCTGAAGACGAGCTCAAACAAACATAACTGCTTCCTGTTTCACAGCTGTAATATTCCAAATTCTTATATTTGCCTGTTCTTCATCTGTACTACACTAGTATGTAGTCCTATCGTACTGTCTGAAGAAATAATTCTCTATGAACTACTTCATTTTCTTAAAAGATGTTTTAATGGCTACCTACTGTGGGCACACTTTGTATTCAATGCAGCAGATAGCAAGGTTGGACTTCACATGGTGTACATGGCTATAAAAAGTGTGCAATACAATGGGTGGGTGATACAGTCAAATATAATAATGTAACCATGGGTGATCAATAGCATCCTGCAGGAACAAACTTACATTTAGTAGTAAAGATGGCAAGCAGTGGAATATTTGAGGAAGTTGTTTGTGAGCCTATGTTTGAAGAATACATCAACAAGATGATGATAAGAGTTGATGTGACATATAGGGACATTGGAGTTTGTGATGATGATCCAAGTCAAAGAGAGGACAGGTTTGGAAACTCAAAGTTGCAAGAACATAGTGTGTTCAAGACAGAACTTATTTAATTGAAGCAGAGGAGAGTAGAGGGGAAGATAAGAATAAGGACAAAAGAAGGTCTGACAAGGACAGGTAGGTGTCAGGTCTTGAGGACCTGTGTACAACAAAAAGAATTTGGATTTTCTTCTACAACCAAGGGAGATTAATCTGGCAAGTTTCTGTGGCCTTTAGAAAATGATAGGACCTGTGTTCTAGAACCTTCTGGTAATACAATGGGCAAATTAATTGTAATGTATCACAACTGAGACAAGAAGGCACATCAGGAGGAGGCAATGACAGTCCCACTGGGCAGAAAATATGCGCTGAGTTAGGACAACACTGTGGTGTGGGGACAAACAGGTATGAAGGATGACGATCCCATGAGAATTTACAATCAGTAGGCCTGGTAGATTGGAAAAGGGAAACCTAAACTGTTAACCAGATATAGCACCTTGATTTATGGAAAAGGATGTTGTTAGCCTAAGTCAGAGCTTTTTGTATTCTGAAAATCTGTTAACATGGGCAGGTATATTTGAATGTTGTAGTTTGTCCTGGCACTTTTACATTAGTCTGGATACAGTCATCATGTGTTTATAATGGATAGATAGATGGATAAATTCAGAATGATTGAGATCCCTCTCAAACAAGATTAGTAATTTCCTAGGAGACACTGACAGATAGTTAATAATAGAATAGAATAAGCTACAAAGGAGACATTTATGGAATTTAGACAGGCACATGTAAGGATATTTCAAGCAGTTGGCATTTCCTGTCAAATATATCTCCTAGAACTGAAGTGGAATTAGCTCCCTGCCCCATTTCCATCTCTACATTTGTTTCTCTTCCTTCTGTGCACCTAAAACATTGGCCTTCCTATTTTTAAATAAGCTTCTTAAATCTGCTTCTGCTGAAATTTAGATTTATTATGGTCCAAAATATCCTTCTAGGCCCTCCCTGGTGGCGCAGCGGGTTAAAGCACAGCATTAAGAAGCTAAAGCCACTTCTGCATGAGTTCGGTTCCCGCCTGCCCCGGAGGAGACCACATGGCGTGGCAGACCTCTCCTGACCCGCCCGCTGCTTCCCTCAGCAGTGTACTTCATCGATCTGCCTGTTCTGCTCCCCACTCTATCTCTGGTGAAGCCTCTCACCACCGTCCCTGAGCCTCTGGCCTGTAACCCAGTTCTGTATGTACAAATAAATAAATCTTTAAAAAAAAAAAAATATCCTTCTAGCTCTTTCTAACATTACATACTACTTGACCTCGCCTCTCCATAATTTTTGTATTTAAAATTACACATAAGGGTAGTAGATATATCTAAATATTTTTACATTGAAAGCATCAGATTTTCTCAGACTTCTGGTCTAGCTATATATATATGTGTGTGTGTGTTGACTATAACAACCTATTATGACCATGAAGCCCAGAAGCATGCTTTCTTAGGATCATAATTCAATATATAACATGTAGGACTAGAGCAGAGATATGAGACATATGATATAAAATGTGTGTTTTATAGTGTTTGGGTTGGATGTCTATAAAGAGGAAGCTAGCAAAAAAAAGAATGTCTCAGAGTCAATGATATTTGGTTCTTTCTCAAACATGAAGAAGATATAAAGTGGCCAAGAAAGAATGCATTCCTGTTAGTGAAAATTTCTGTTGAAAATTCATGAAGGAGAGAGAAGCATGTCACCTGCAAGAACAACAAAATCAAAATGGCCGGTTATTTTTTATTCCAGGCAGCTTAGAAAAAGTGAATGGTTGACTGTTGCAGTGTTTGTCTAAAAAACAAAACAACAAAACAAAACAAAACAAAACAAAACAGTCTGTGATTCTCCAGGGAATGCTTCAGTTGTTGCAATAGAGACTAGCAAATTCTAGCTCCTCTGTTTTGTTTTCAACTAAAGATAAAATAGAAGATATCTTCTACAACTGATGTGTGTGGCAACCAAGTGCCACAAACACGATGCCCACTAAAGTGGAGGTTTGTTGCCACAGTTCTGTCCCTCCTCTGCCTTCTGGTGGGTGCCCAGCATACTCAGAATTCACTGGACAGTGGTGAAGTCACCCCAGTCATGGCCTGCACATGGCTTTCTTGTAAGAGCACTAGACATGCAATTCATGGCCCATCACCATCCAGCTTGACTTGGGGTTTTTTAACAAGACCCTGTTTCTCAATAAGGTCCCATTCACCTGCCCCACCATTAGGAATTCAACATACCTGCTTTGGAAGAACAGAGATGGACCTATAACAAGCTCTGATTCTCAAATGGGAGAGCATGGCTTTCCAGGGAGTGGCTTAGTCATTGCAATGGAATCATGAAGACTATCAAGTATAAATTTCTTTGTTTTCAAGTGAAAGGAAAGTAGAAGAACTAGAGTACTCTATGTGTATGCATACTATTAAACATCTGTTGGTTTCCTCTGGCTTTCAGATATGCTTTTTCTTTGATGGGTGAAAGAAGAATTAAACAGCAAACTCTTTGGATGGTGTGCCTTATGGTGATTACCGTATTTATTGAAACAGCTATAGCTAGCACGTCATTCAGATGAACTGTACAAATGAAATCACGAGGACAACGGTACTACATCAAGAGGACAACAGTTGTAAATACAGAATGTAAAAGAATGTATTAGCATGCTGTCTTGGAACCTCAACCCCTTTGACATAACTGTCGACAGCAAGGCACAACAGAAGATACCCCCAGCAGAGTGTTGCTGTAAGAAGACTGGAAGCTCAAGTCTAAAACAGGTCTCCAATTAAAACAAAGGCAATCCAAGATACATAAGTTTCAGCATAGTCACAGAAATCAGGAACTTTTCTGAGCAATTTCTACAACATACTCTCCTAAATAAATATATATATATAGTAATATGTAATATACATATTACTATATATACTTATTTAATTATATATTATAATTATATATATATATATATATACTTATTTAAAATATTTATGCATACAGAACTGGGGTATAGGTCAGAGATGCAGGGGCAGTGAGAGGATTCATCAGAGACAGAGTGGGGAGCAGAACAGGCAGACTGATGAAGTACACTGTTGAGGGGAGCTGCGGGTGGGTCAGGAGAGGTCTGCCATGCCATGTGGGTCAACTCTAGGGCTGGAGATCGAACTTCCACTGAAGAGGCTCCAGCTTGCTTGCAGTGCTGAATCCTAATCTGTTGTGCCACCAGGGAGGGCCACATTTACATATTCAATATATATTTTCTAATATAAAAATATTTAATATTTATCAGTATTAATTATCACCCTATGTTCTACATAAGTTTTTTTTTTTTTTTGGCCTAATTTCTTGTCTACTTACTAGATACTAGCTTGCAAGAACTTTATTTTGCTTTTTGTTATATTTTCTTCTCTGGTAAATGCAATAGCACTGAGTACTGAGTAGTACATGGTATGTATTCATACTTGTTGAGGGAGTAAATATGCGATTTTTTGGTTAAGTAATTACATAAAATAGAATTTCACACGTATGCTAAAGATGTACTAGAACATTTTCTCTAGTGCAACAGGGACATCTAAAGGTATAAAGGAGATGAAAGGATAAGATTAACAGGGACTGAGTAGTGCTCACTTCTACTCAATACAGATGTCTGTGACTCAGTGAGTAGAGTTCCAATAAGTTCAAGAAGCAAATAACCCAAATGCAACCTTAGAGAAAACCATTTTCTTAATTATACAAATTCTTATTAATAATTTAAACTGTGGAAGATTTTTAAGCACTGTTGCTGTTACTGAAATGTTTTTATAATTCACAGATATTTATCAACTACAGTTGTTCAATTTTGAAACTACACTTGCAAAAGGCAAACCTAGTCATTCGCTTCAAAAGATTCCAGCTTGTCACAGTGACAAAAAAGAAAGCACACGGGGTGATGACGAGAAATAGATTTCAATAGTAGAATGAAAGCATCGTAACAGAAAATCAAACAAATTCTAAAGGGTTGTCCATGAAAGATGTTGTCAGATATGTTGGGTGAAATTTGAGGCCCTGAGACCAAGGTACGCATAATGGAGCAACCTGTGAGAATAAATGCAGACTAGAAAGGAATATCAATGAATGCATCATCTCAGTAAGTGCTAAGTGAGCCCTTACTATGGAGGAGGCCTGGCGCTAGGCTCTGTGTGTGTAGGCTGTGCCTGAAGACTTTGGTAAGACAGGTGCATAAACCACAGTTTCATAGCAGTGAGAAGTACCCAGTGGTAGACATTTGACCAAATTATGATGGCAGCAAGACAGGGGAGTCAGCTGAAGCAGGGAAAGAGAAAGATTGGGGGAAGGAGGGAACCACGGAAATTTGATGCTGTTGAAGGAAAGTCTACAGCCATCGGGAAAAATAAAACAAATCACAGGTGAGCAAATGGAAGGCTCTGTTAATATTGCTGGAGAGTTTAAGGTTTTGCTTTTTTTTTTTTTTAAGCCATTTAACCTACTTGAATATACTAGTGGCATTAAGTGGCATTAAGTAGAGTGTTGAATATCAGAAACCTATAAAAACAAACAATCAAAAAAAAAAGTAACTCTTCCTCCTGCAGCTTAAAATTTTAGAAATTGAAGTGATGTGTGCACTATAAATTGCAATAAGAGAAAGGAGTTTGATGAATGCTGCGAAGCTGAATATTTTAACTTTCTTCTTAAAAGAAAGAAGGAAATATAAATTATTAGCTAAAACCATTGGAGAAGAAATCTCATTTAAATTATTTGATTAAAGTTTGTATTTTTTGAAGTCTGATTTAAATTATTTTTAAATTGTATTTTAAGGAAGCCTTTTAGTAAATTCATATTAGGTAAACTCATTAGTGAATCTACTTTAATATAAACTTTATATTCAATAAGATTTTAAGACACTTGGCATTTTAAAGCTAGTGTAGATGGAAGGCAATTTTAAAAGCCTGTTTTTATGAAAATTCACACTTTAAAGTTTTTTTTTTTCCCAGAGAATTGCTACTCTTTAAATTGAAGTAGGCTGGTTTAGTAGAAAAGCAATTTTATAAATAAAAACAAAAGTATCCAATCTTAAGAAGCTGCATTCTGACACATGTAATTTTATATAAAGCATTCTGGCAATTGGTTTTCATTTTAAAAAATCATATATTTAAGCCATTCTTGATAAAATTTATGTCCAGAGTCTATTATTATAATACATGCATTCAAACAATTTAATAAAACATTATGCCAAAGGTGTATTTTAAAAATTTGGTGATAAATTTTTAATACACATGAAAGGTAAAGGACTGTATATTCCTTACCTTATGATCCTTGGCTAGATAATTGCTCCTATTAAAAATGTAATTTTTTTAAAAGCTACATTTAAAGATTTATTTATTTATTTATGCATACAGAGCTGGGGTACAGGCCAGAGGTACAGGGGTATTGAACAGATTCACCAGAGTCAGAGTGGGGAGCAGAACAGATGAAGTCCACTGCTGAGGGGAGCCATGGGCAGGACAGGAGAGACCTGCCATGGGGGTGACCTCTGGGGCCTGGGATAGAGGACACAATGAAGCAGCTGCCGCTGGCTTGCAGTGCAGCTTACTAGCCAGTTGTGCCATCAGGAAGGCCTTAAAATGTAATTCTTAGTGATGTAAATGATCCACACATTACCACAAACATTTGTATAGAGGCGCCCCTTATGGCTTCTATGACAAGGGAAACTTCTCATTTTTTCCAGCTTATTTTTCAGTTTTAGTTTTACTCAGAGATTCCCCTCCCCGTTGCATCTTCACCGTGGACAATCCCCAAGTTTTAATCCTTACTTCTCTTCTTATCTCTCTTTTGTCTCTTCCCAATAATGACTAGAACTCACTCTGGTAGATTTGGGTTTACCTTTGAGGGTGTACCTTAGGGTTGAGTTGTTGTCAACAGGCAATCATTTCCTTGATGCCCGCTTAGTATTTTTAACTCCGTTGGACTTCTTCATGAGAACATCCATGAAACTAATGTATCAAATTTACATTTCATGATACCCCTAAAGAATCTCTTCTTTCATTTTCTATCTTTATTTCCAAAAGACGGTTCTCAGTAAAATACTGGGTCCAAGAAAGCCTCCGTGGAGTTTCGCATGTTTATCCCTTTTTGACTTCTTCCCACATAATCTCTGTAGGCCAACATTTCAAGATTCATTAACTACCTTTGAACGTTTCTCTATTTTCTTTCCTGAATTTATCCTGTGAAATCTATTTTATTCTTTCTAACCAGAGTGATCTCTATAAAGTATAGTTCTGATTAGTGTAGATATTTTCCACACCATTTTGCAAGCATGGCAACCAATACACCGAAATGGACTTATGATTTTTCTCGGACAAATAGTGCGTCTTCTTGAATTTTCCACTCAATGTGCTGAATCCCAATCGAATGTAAACTATGCATTTGTTCTGTTATTGTAGCCTCACATCCTAGAATAGTTATTACTATCTAGCATGGACTACATAATTTTTTAAATAAATAAATGAATGAATGAACAACATCATTTTCCATTTGTCCTGAATCCCACTCTTGGTTGTATGTATTCATTTTCCACATGTTTCAGCTTTTCCCTTACTGTCTTTCACCATACTTGGGCTTAGTGCTTATATTTCTTGCTGGGTTTGGCTCATGGCCTTCTTAATGATGTTTTACTTCATGAGTAGATATAATGAGTTTAGAACTCATTAAAAGTTCCCTGGAATAACATCTTTACGTTTCAGTCTTGCTTCCAATCTCTATCTTCTGTGATGTGCTTATTTTTGTAGTATCATGTTTTATCCCTCCTTGCCTTAACTTTATATTCTGTCTCCTTTAACCAGTAGGGCTTCTCTTGTCCAACCCCATCCCAACCAACTCCCCTAATTTGTCCAAGATTGAGGGGGTTCCCAGACATGGAAATTTCAGTGCTGAAAGTGGGAAAGTCCGGGGAAAACCAGGACCCCCTAACATACTCTGAGCAGTTTCTAGCCCTATGCCTTTGTAATCTACAAGTCACCTCTCCCTGGGATTCTAATTGTTTCTTCTTGTCTGTATGAACCAAATGGATCCTTTAAAATTAGGTCAGGCAGCACTGCGACAAGCCCCTTACTGCACTTGTGCCAACATTACTGGACCATGACTTCTTAAAGCACAAAAACAACCATGTTTATTTTCAAATTTCTATAAACACTTAAAATGGTTGGTTTGTGTTAAGCAACCATTACATATGTATTAAGTAAGAAAATTACCCTCCAAAAGAATAAATTCTAAAATCTACCGCTTTACTTTTAAGTCCCACAAGAATGCATCCTATCTGACTGTGAATTCAATTCTTTACATTATACCTAATGTATTTAAATTTCATTTAACCAAGGTAGATTAAGTGTGCACAATTTTTTTTTTAAAGATTTATTTATTTATGCATACAGAACTGGGGTACAGGCCAGAGGCTCGGGGCGGTGAGAGGCTTCACCAGAGACAGACAGAGTGGGGAGCAGAACAGGCAGATCGACGAAGTACACTGCTGAGGGGAGCAGCGGGTGGGTCAGGAGAGGTCTGCCACACCATGTGGTCACCTCCGGGGCAGGCAGGAATCGAACTCATGCGGAAGTGGCTTTAGCTTCTCAGTGCAGTGCTTTAACCCGCTGCGCCACCAGGGAGGGCCCAAGTGTGCACAATTTTTAAAACTCAAGTCTCATCCATATTATTTTGATTACTCATTCTCAAATGGACCGGCTTCAAATATGCCTTTCTTTCTTTTTTTTTTTTTTTTTGCCTTTATACTAAGACCATTCTCATTAATATACTTCCTTGTATCTCCACCTCTTCAAGTTCATCATATTTGTCATGGTTTTCATTAACTCCATCTGCTTCTATGAAGACTGATTTCATTTTTCAGCCCACAGTAACTCACTTCACCTTATTCTATAAACGCACCTTGCCTGAGCCTTTCTTTACCCTTTCTCCCCCTATACATTGGGAGCATTCATCTCTCTATCTTCTTCATCATTTAATTCAATGCTTTGTGCGTTTATTGACCAAAATATAAATTTGTGGGGTTTTTGAGGATAATTATCTTTTAAGATGTATTTTTTTTATTTCTTTCTGCAAAAAAGAGATGAGGTATAAGTCAGAAGGTGAGAGGCTCAATAGAGTAGGGAGCAGAACAGGCGATCTACTGAAATATACTGGTGAGGGGAGCAGCGGGAGAGACAGAAAGGGTCTGCTTGTGCCTAAATTTGTGGTTTGAGGTTATAAATTAAGAGTGAGGCATAGTCTTTGGAATCCAAATGGAGTGAGAAGGCCTATTTCCAGTAAATATCAAATTATTGTGCTATTGATGATTGGATGAGAGTTAGGTGAATGCAAAGGCAGGTTTTCTTTTTCTTGGTATAAATTCTTTTTCTTGATATAAATTTCTTCTATAGGTCACTAAATGTAACCTTGATGACATGTTTTTCTTTCCAAGAATAATTTAGGCAGAAAAAAGTCTGTTTGATTATTTAGCCACTGAAAGTAAAATGTGATTCCTTTGAATTTAAAATGGTTTTAACTTGCTGAGTTTCTGTACCCTCTTTTCAAACTGTTGCCATAGAAACTGTCTCAGACATTTTGTCTTTTCTTAAATGTCACATTTGTTATCACACTATCTATATAACAACATCACACATACACATATAAGACAGAGAAATCTTTACTATTTATGCATATCAAAATTAATGTGTTACTATATGATTACTAGCCTTTATATTAGTGACTAATATTTGGAAAGTGGGGGACAGAGGCATTCATGATTTAAAACATTTAGTAAGTATATTTTACATTATGAAAAACTGAATGCTTTTTATGACTAAAATGTAACTGAAGTATTCAGCCCATTGCCATAGAGATCTATGCTTATTTTTGAACATTTTTGCTATATACCTCAAGTTTTGATTGACTATGTTGCATGGGTCTGTCTTAACTACCTTACTCTTTTGCATTTATTTGAAAGTGCTTTGTGAACTTCCACTTGCCTTTTAGATTTATTCACATAAATAATCACCCTTTCAAGAAATGTCAGTTCTATAAAGGGCCTTCACTCATCCTTGAATTCCTAGTTTAGCCTTTGTACCTTTCTGCCCCATACAATGAGTTGACGGAATCTCTCCTTTCACCCTCATACTGCCTTATAATTATGTCCTTAATCCCTTTCATAAAGACATTGACTTAGCTATTTATTTTCCTTTTGGACAAAGAGTATGTCATCATTGTAGGTAAAATGCACAGAAGAAAGAGTTGGAGATTAGATGTGAGGAATTCTGACTGGTAGTGATTGTGTTGAAATATGAGTTTTCACCATCAGAGGAATCAGCAAGGATTAATATCTGTGGGACCTTTTCTTTAAAGCAATTATGTGACCAGAAGTACAGATTCATATCCTAACTGAGGTCAGCAAATCTGTTATCATTCAGAACCCTACATCTTACCTGCCATGTGCCCTGGAGTGAATGTCTTGGAATGTGAGCAATGCACCTGTGCCCCAGTTACTTTCCACTGCAAGATCAGTAGAAAAATGGTGTATATGAATTAGCTGAAAATTAACTATCCCTTCTATAAATGGCTTTCTGAATAAATTGAATGTGTGTGATTATCCCATCAGTTGGTTCAGTTAGCACAGCTCATCTGAAAACTTTCTGGGATAGGAGCTCTATGTTATGGAATTAAGGCATTTTTAGAGGAGGAAGGTAGTTAAGATAGATCCAAATAACATAGTCAATCACAATTTGATATATATCACAAAAGTATTCGAATATAGTCTTAGGAATTCAGCAGCATCTGACTGAGAATCAGAGGGCAGTATGCACAGGAAAATGGATAGCCTTGAAGCTTGAGACAATATTGGTGCCAGTTACATCCATGACAAGTGAGGAGGACTTCCTGGTGTAGAGGCTATCCTGCTAGGCATGTCATGTTAGACTTACTCAGGAAACATCAAGGGAGGTCTCTAGCATACAATTGGAAAAGCAAATCTGAAGCCCAAGAAAGAGTTTGGGCTCTTTCTTGCATAACACATTGGTTAAAACCTTACAGATTATTGGATTATGAAAGATGATGGTATTAATATTGATAAGCAAGTATAGCTAAATAGAGAACAACAAGCCAAACAAAAATCAAAATCTCCTGAATATATAGTCAAGAAAAGGGAAAGCGGTCAGAGTTAGGAGGAAAATGTGAAAAGATCATATGGCGGAAGGAAGTCAATAAATGGTGTGGAGCACATAGAAAGGAAATGGCTTGGAGATGGCAGCAGCTGTAGGCTAAGGACAATGAAGAAGTGACACTGCTGATAGTTTAGGAATTGGATTTATTGAGTTACAAGGGTAAAAACTTACACATAATGTAAGAGACCCTATATTATGTGAAGCAGTAAGAATATGCTGTGATTTGAAAAGTTTCATTGAAAAGAAATAAAGGTACTAGAGTTGTGTGATGAGAGAGTTGTGTAGTGATCAGTGGGAAATAGAAAACAACATTTGAAGTTTCTGATTCCTCTTCTGGGTCCTGTATACAAATATATTGTTAGTTAAACTCATTTTGTTATGACTTACACTATTTTTGCAAGATATTTTTTTGTGTATGAAGGTTCCACTTGCATTATTTTATAAAGTGGTGGATTTTTAGGTACCATAACTGCAACAGATCTTAGTGCCTGAACAGTATGATGAATTGTAGAATGCATAGGAATACCTGCTCTCCACGTCGGTCTAAAAGAAGTCATTTTAAAGGCTTAAATTGACCTAGAATGTGATGGGTGTTCTTTCTAAACTTTTCTAAAGATGCATTGCTTATTGTTATCTAAATATTTCTTTGAGGAATCCAAACAAGACTTTCTTTTCTTTTTTTAGCCCCCAACTGCTTGGTACTTAGCTTTTCATATTAAGAATTACTGACTTTTTTTTCCATTGGTAATCCAACAAATACCTTTATTCTACTCAGAAATAGATTGTGTGTGTTATGATCTCTACACAATCCAGATATCAAAACCACAGCCAGGAAAGATAAGGGCAGACATAGGATGGAAATCACCTTGCCAATCCTGCCATATTTCTCTCACTTGCTCAGAGCACATAAAGCTTTAATTAAAATCAATTAGATTTTTTTCTCCCAGACTTCAGACACCTGAGAGAATCAGTAAAGTCTTTAGAAATCTTTGGTGAAAGATTTTTTTTTTAAAGCTTAGAAAATGGCTTTATTAAGTCAGCTCATCCTCTCTGCAACCTGAAAGAGCTTCCTTAGCGCTTGCTCTTTGAAGCTTCCAACAGGCGCCCTGCCAGGTGTGACACAGACCTCATTCCTTGGGCTGAGATCCTCTTTCTTTGTGTTTGTGCTTCAGGGCATGTTTCAAAACTGATAGATCAAGTTCTTGGTTCAGCCAGTCTTTAAAAAAACAGGCAATTTATAAATGAGCTATTTTATCCCTGAAAAGAAGTATTTGTTGGATCATTACTTATGGAATGTTCTGATCTTCAGTTCTCTACATAACATATTTTGTACAGTTCTTGAACTCTGAATTATTAAATGGATTCTTAAAAAGAAGGAAAGAAAATCAGCAATTAGCTAAACATTTTTTTATTGTTCGCACTTGTCCAGTCTGTCAAAAAAGTGTTAGAGTCCTGTAAAAATCTACATTTGAAGAAGAGTTTAGAAAATGCGATTCAAAATCCATGCTATAAATACATGCACACATGAATTTAAGACTTCTTCATTGTGCATCTTGAAAGGAAGAAAAAAAAAAAGCTGTGATAGAAAAATACTCTATTCTTTTATTTTACAAAGTGGGAGAAATAAGTTCCAGGGAAGTATCTAGAGTTAACATCATGCTAATAGATTTCAAAATCAAGGAAAATGAAATGAGCCTAAAAAAATCCTAAATGCTATTTATTTGAAATACCTCCATTAATAAGAAAAGAGATAATAAATTTTAAAGAATGCTTTAAATGAATCAAATGAAGAAATACCTGAACCACTTATGGCAAAAAGTAGATTAGTTAGGGTTAGTACCCTGCTGAGTTTTACTAACCCCTTAAATTTTAGAAAACTGGAGAAGCCTTAAAACTGATTTGCTTTGTCTTATACAAGTGTTATATAAATCAGTTTCCTCTATTTCAGTGCACTGATATGTTCTTATTTTTTCTGTATATTTTGTTAAAATCTTGTCAGTAATTATGAAAATCTGTTATATATTTACACAGGGACAGGATCTCAAAGCCAGTAGGCTTAATTCTATGAAACTTTAAAGGCATTGCTATAATATATTCTGCAGCATTATGCAGAACATTCACTTTATCTTTACATTTAAAAAGAAAAATTGTTGCAATTGATTTGCATTAACTTTTGAGCAGGGACTTTACAAGATTCAGAGGTAAATTGTGTCCCAATCACATAAATATACATTTTGAGGTTGAGTCATACCAATAAAATGATGAGTTGCCTGAATGTTAAGAAAAACCAAAATGCTTCCTTCAAATACATCAACATTTATTGAGGAAATCATCCATAAACTCTACCACTGTCTGTTCTCCTTTACCCCCATCAGCTTCCACACTTTTTCTGTATACAGTTTTCAAATTCTTGGAGATTTCAGATGAAACTAAGACATGATGTTTTTGTTACAGCTGGTGGAAACTTCATTGGTTTATAGGGGTCCTTATTGTAAGATTAGCTATACAATTTTGAGGTCTTAGTCAGTTCCTGGTCCTAAACAGTATAGGTTTTCTGGGTAGCAAAGTCTTCTAAAAGACCTATACAAGAAAATAAAAATGATACTGTATATTTGCGTTTTTCCCCCCTATTTCATTGCTCAGTATTACTGAAAAAACCATCAAGGGTAGCTCATTTCCAAAGAAAATATGTCCTTTTATCTCTCCTCTAACCTTTCTTTTTATGTACATCTTCTGTTTGTCATTTTTAAAAAGGAGGTGATGTTGGTTTACATCTTAGTTTACACTGTCGAAGTATAGGATCCTCTGCTTCAATGCTGGGGTACACTGATTACCACAGCATCCTCAGCCCGTCGCTTTAGTTCACTGTGCCCCCTCCCCACTTTGCTGTTGTTCTTTCACCTCCTGCTGGCTGGCTGTCTCAGTTCCATAAGCAGTTTTCAAGGGTTGCCATTTAAGTTTGGCTTTATTTGAACCTTTGGTTCTCTATATAAGTAACACCATTTGGTATTTTTCTTTTTCCTGATTTATTTTGCTTTGTATAATTCCTCTCAGCACCATCCATGTAGCTGCAAAGAACACAAAAACACGTCATCTGTTTGAAATATATATACATTTGTAAAGTCTTTCATTTTGTTCATTAGATTTCTTCTTTGATTCTTAACCATTTTGATGTAATTTAAATTATTAAGAAACTTTTTAGTACTTGTGTAAACAAACATATCCGTTAACGGAAGTTTGTGAAACCAGAAAGATTTCTACATGACCTAAATTTCAGATTTGGGTATCACAATTTAAGTAAATAAAGTAAAAATATTTCAAAGTACAATAAAAATTTAATACCACACATGCACGTAGAAAAATAGTCACAAGACTTTATAATGTATGTGGTTCATGCATTGTATCTGAAATGCAAGTTAAAATAAGCTAATTGCTATTATACACAGGCTTTGAGATGATTGAGAGGATTAGAGAAGACAAATTTGAAGGAGGTGAAATTTGAACAGGTGGTCTTTAGAGATAAGTCCAATTGACATGCTGTCTGTGAGGATAAAAAAAGTAGCAGTGATTCCTGGGACTGGATGAAGCATGAGTAATGTCTCAAAAGAAGGAAATAATAGGAACGCATTTGTAGCGGAGCATAACTGGATTATTGGATATTCATTGGTGATCAATGGGCTATAAAGCTGGAAAAGGAGCTAAAGATCACCTTAATAATGCCTGATAGTATGTACTCAAAGAGCTAATTGCATGTTCTTAGAGAAACTGCTACTTAAACAAACAAAAAAAAATAGTAACTAGACTGTGGAATTATCAGTCGATTAGACCAGAAAAGCCTGTGTATAGGAAAGTAATTTATGAGGGTTTGCAATAAACATAGTGATTTAGTGGGTCTGAGAGGCATTGAAGACACAGACTCTATAGGCTTCACGTTTTTGTGACTATGGCTTAAAATGTCAAATGCTCAAAGATGTGTGTCTCTATAATGAACAAAGATGCCTTTGGAAGAAGTAGGTCAAGATTGAGTTCTGAGGGAGAGAGCTGAGTTTTTTCTGGTCGTGTTGGATTTGTGGTCGTAGTAGTGTCATCCAGCACTTTTTTTTTCCCCCCGGGTTTTGGGTTTGGGGGGGCCCCCTTTTGGTTTGGGGTTTTGATTGGGGGGTTTAGATAGCATGAAGACAGATAGATCTCTGTAGATAAGATTGCTAAATCTTTGGGAATAGATGAGGGAGCTGAGGGATAAAGTACAGAGAACAAATAACCCTTCTTGAGAAAGTAAAACTTGAGTGAAATGTTTAAATGAGGGTGGGGGAGAAGGAAGTGGAATATTTCAGAGCAATTAAAAAAGAAAAGTTAACTTGTAGGGGGATTGAATGAGTCTGTCATGGAGGCAAGGAAACAAATTATAGACCAAGGATGAAAATAACCAGGAGAAGCTCTTTACTCTAGGAGAGTAGGAAGCAGTTCAATCGGTAATCAGAAGAGAAGACAGACCACAGGAAGGTAATGAAAATGTGGATCATGTGGTGGTAGCAGTACTGCTGCAGACATCTTGCAAGGGAACACGAACACGTGTGTGACAGTGTAAAGGAAGAGCAAAGCTGAAGATTCATACAGATCTACTTATTGGCTGTATCTGAGCATATGGACAGTCCATTCAATAGAAGGACATAGTATTAGAAGATATGAGGAAAAGTAATGACAAAAACAGATGAATAACAAAATCATTAAAAAGTGAGTGCCCCAGAAGAAAGGCTGCTGAATTATAAAGCACAGCCATTTCTTTCTCAGAAACTAGAAGGTCGTCATGAGTGTGTGTGTGTGCATGTGTGTGTGTGTGTGTAAAGACAGGCATTTGTTTTCACATGCAGCACAATCATAGACAATCAGAACACAGGTCCTACTGAGACTCATGGGCTCCAGATGGAGATGGGAATTTGTGTGAAGGCTTTTATATACCTCTACCATTATTTTGTACTTAATTGTTATTAAAGGATTTTTTGATTATGTCAAAAATTATTTTTTAATCAACACCATTTGAGTAAAAAGAGAACCTGAATAGTTTCTGATAAATCTCTTGATTTTTTTCTTTCTTTTGGTAATTTTGACTAGATCTAAAAAATATTTACAATTTAGCTTTACTTTGTGACCTTGCTGTGACCTTTGTATAATCAGTTCTTAGTATGGATGAAATATCATGTTTATATTAAAACAGTTATCTGTAAAATATGACTATTTAAATGTGATTTATATATGTGTATATGTACATATGCATGCTTATGCATATCCATAGAAAATATACTTTTATACTTTTTAGAGCATATACTTTTATACATATAAAACTATGCAATATATCAAATCTACTATGCAATATATCATATCTATCATTTGGTCATAAAGTAAAGCCAAAATTTTTCCTCCAATCAAAATGATTGTTGATCCAAATGATCATTGTAATTTATTGGATATATTTAGTGAAATACTCTCAAAAATGTTAGAGAGATTTTCTAAGAGGCTTTCAAGTATGGCCACCTGAAATGATTCACACACACACAAACACACACACAGTTTCATAAAATTTAATGGGAAGATAAATTGGACACAAAAATAATTTGTTGGTCTTTCTTAGACTTTGAGTTATAAAGGCTTATATATTCTAAACGCAATATTTAAACCTGAAAGTAAAGACCATTTGAACAGTAATTTAAAGGGTAAGCACAATTAATTTTATTAATTTATATCAACATCCAGTTCTCTTCAAGTTCTTAATCCACAGTAACCTGCATTCCCCATTCTTACTCATAACTAGGTGGAACAATGTGATAAAGTTTTGGCAAATGTTACAGGGGGAAAGTTACAGGTTTCCAGACCTTGCCATAAATCACCATTTAATCTTTCATTCTCTTTATCTAGTTGGCTGGGCTGAAAGCAAAGTACTCTGCGATGTGGGAGGTGGAAGGATGGAAAGATATCAAATATCTCATGTGCTTCTTGGAAGGGAGCTACCTAAAAAAATCATGGGGTGAGGCTTATTGATTTTGCCTTTTAAAACAAGAAATAAACCTTTGTCTTGTTAATCCACTGTGATTTTAATGTTAATAAAACAGCTATCCCTGTGAGGGTATATACATACCCTGAATAATGCAGAATATCTCAATAAACTATCAGTTATTCATAGAAAATGAACTTTAGTGTTTTTATAGAATTTTTTTCCCTAAATATAAAACTTCAAAAGTGTTCATGTTTGGTGTACATATACACAATGGGATATACTCAAATTCCTAAAATAAAAAGATAAACTTTGCCATTTGGAACAGTATGGATGGAATTAGAGGAGAACATACTCAGTGAAATAAGCCAAAAGGAGAAAAACAAATACTGAATATATGTTATACTTGCAGATTTGGAGAAACAAAACAAAGGGCTAGACAGAACCACGCCAGTGACCAACTCTAGTAGTCTAACTGTGTATTGACGCTAGAGAAGACATAAAAGAGACCCAGTGGACTATAGTGGAAGCTCATGGGTACATGGGTGGATTTGTGTGGTACATACATCTGAAGAGATGACAGTTTATGCCTCTGGATCGCATACAATGTTGTAAGCCATTACTGCCTCAATTAAAAAGAAATGCTCACATTAAAAATGAGCCCCAAAGTTATTAGAAAAGCAAAGTTAAATGTTTCTTCACTGCAGAGATTTCTGGTATTTAATATAAGTATACTTTTTTTTTTTT
>NW_004567119.1:13848546-13910910 GCF_000260355.1 Condylura cristata | reverse complement strand
AGTATACATTTTTAAATAATCCTAAATATATTTGTACATAGAACATTTTGATGTAGAGGTAACTTTATTAAATCTACCAGAAAGATATTTTCCAGAAAATAACATGTACTATAAATGTGGGAACAAAAATGTTACTATGCAAGCTTAGCAGAAGACAGACAATTTCCAAGGGGTAGAATTTATAATTTTATTGTTATATAATATCTGATAGTATCTTACAAGCAATAAAAATCTACTGGGCATTTGTTCAATTATTCCTATAAATGATATGCTGTACTCAAGTATGAAGATTCCTTTAAATAAGTTGTATATAAGCTAGAGAGATGCCAAAGTCTAAATATAAGCCAGTTATAGCAAAATTTGAAGAAGAATGTTACAATGGTGAAACCAGCAGTCTCATCAATACAATAATTCATGATGACATATTGTCTGCATGATTTCAAAATTTCAAGTGATGTTCTAAACAATTTTCTTTCTGAATCAGTATATAGGAGGAAATAAATTTAAAAACAATGCAACTACATTTTCTATCTTCTGTTATATACTAAATTTGCTTTGTACAAAAAGGGGAAAACTATTCTTGTTCTCAACCCTACGTACCTGGATGGAGCTTACTGTCACATTCTGACACTCGAGTAAGAGAAAAAAGAATCACATAGCCAATTAAGGCAGACAGTTCTCTCCAATCCAGCTATAGGCCAGATAGTCAGATGGAGTTTTAATGGAAATAGCTGAGAAATATGCGAATCCATCTGACATCTTGGTTTTTTTTTTTGATGATTCTTATCTAAAGATAGAATAAAATTATATTTCCTTGTAAACTTCTAGTGAGATAACTCCTTAGTAGAGGATTTTTTTTAAGATAACACTTTCATTCTACATTACATACTTTTTCTAAACATTTTTCTGTGAACTTTTTTCTAATCTAATATGTATGAACTTACGACTTTAAACTGATTCCTGAAAGTATAAACACAGCCCAAACTAGTGTTTTTTTTCTGAGGAAAGAAGAGGGAGATATGTTAGATCTAAGGAACAAAGAAGATGTGAGGATATTAACAATAGGTAGCTAAGCTTTGTAGATATTACATGTAGATAACTTTAATTGAAAATTGATGTTTTTAATTGATGAGGTTTATCAGTAGTAACTGGAAATAACACTGCTCTAAATCTGCCTACAGCACATGGCCAGTACAGTGCCTTACTGCATTTGTAGATTTACTTATTAGAAGTCCATAATGAGGTCACCACTTATTCACATATACAGCAAAGACTTACACATTTTCTGCATTGTTTTTTAAAAAGTCACATAATGTTTCAAATACTAAAAACCAAAGACACAAAGACAACATAGTTTTTGACAGCAATTGAAGGGTTAATGTAAACTATTATAAGTACCAGTGTTAAGATCGAAAAAATACTGAAGCCTTTCATAATTAAGAAAGATGGTGACTTAAAGCTCATCAGTTTATAAAATCAAAATATAATGTGCAAATGGCTTAAATAAGAGTCTGTAGAATTCCCTCTAACACTGGTTTGGGACATGTAATTTTAGTATTTTGTTTTTAAACATTTGGGTGTAGTTTCTGAAAGTGCAACACCACTATACTTAAAAAAAAAAAAGATTCATTTATGCATACAGAACTGGGGTACAGGCCACAAGTGCAGGGGCAGTGAGAGGATTCACCAGAGACAGAGTGGGGAGCAGAACAGGCCCACTGACAGAGTACACTGCTGAGGGGAGCAGCGGGCGGGTCAGAAGAGTCTGCCGCGCCTTGTGGATCACCTCCAGGGAGGGGATCAAACTCATGCTGAAGTGACTTTATCTACTTAGTGCTGTGCTTTAACCCACTGTGTCACCAGACAGGGCCCACCACTGTACTGTTTAAGAAACAAAGTCACTTTTTAAGAAACAAAGTCATTTCTCTTAAAACATTCTGACTTTTTAAACTGTTTACCTAACCACCTAGGTATTTTTTCTTATACTGGTTCACAGATACTGTAAAAGCTCCTTTATTATCCCATCCGAAGTTCACTTCCTTCTGATTGCAGTTGTAAGTGAGTGCATAAAGTTAGTCTGTATTCTTGCATCTGACTTCTGTATATGCATGCATGTGTGTGTGTTTGTGTATTCCATGAAAAGTAAATATTTTAATTGGTTTTGTAGTGTTATATATGAATCACATTCTATACAACTTACTTGTCCTTGCTGTGTTCCCCTCTCAAACCCCATCTTAGGGGTGTCCCCCTGGGCTCCCTAGCTGTCATTGTGTGTAGCTGTCATTGTCCTATGTGGAGTGTATAGCTGTAACCAGGACGTTGACACTCACCTCCCCTACATAGCAAATATATTATTGAGCACTTGGTTATTTTCCATCTTATTCATAAATCCCATTTTATATTAAATGTTTTATTTATGAGCCCATAGGCTGCTTATAGCATTATATTTTTACTATGAATGCTGCCATAAAATGATTGCCCTGGTGCATGTAAATGGCAGTTTCTCTAGGTCGAAGTTCTAACAACTATACCTAGTAGAATCTGTGTCATATACTATAGCTTTAAAAAAAACTATGAGATGGCTGTCTTATTTTTTATTGCCTCTGTCCCTTTAGGTTACTTTACTAGATTTCAATATGCTTAAAGCCAAAAATATGTTCTCAGTCATTTTGTATCTTCAATGATACACTGTCAGACACACAGAAAGGCTCCTTTTATTCAATGTTCTTTTCAACTTCTTGGGTATCAGTTAAGTCATAAATGTACCCTTAACAACACAAGTGTTAGCAGGACCTGTGAGTCTGTCACTAACAGACATCACAGATAATTTCAGTCACATTTGAATTGTAGATGCTCCTCATATTTAGAACTACTTTAAAAGTATGTTGATTGATGGACCACTTCTTGTATCTTACTATTGTTATATGTCTTTGTAAAGAAGTATGCATGCTATAATTAAAAATATTTTAATAATTATATTTCATATTCTGGAGTTTTCTTATAGCCCTCTGCATTTGTATGCATTATCCTGATAATCAATTCATGGGATATGCAAGAGCGTCATGGCAGATAAATGTTAAGAACTACATTAAATGCTACTTTTTATATGTTCCCTTTGTAGTTTAACTTCCTAGAACTCCTTACTTAAATTTCTAATGTGGTACGAATGTTGAGTCTCGAGAGATAATTTGTTAATTGAAAATGAAGCAATGTCACTGTTGCTAAGCTGATGTTCAACTGTCTGTTTTGTTGAAACCCAGATCTCCTTAGGGATCACACTTCTTAATGTGTCAGTAACACATTCAAAAAATTCAAAAATCGCATTATGTATTTCAAGCATAAGTAGAAATAGAAGAAAAACACAAAGTTCATTGTTCTTAGTAAAGGCCCACTTGAGTCTTTTCTAGTACTTATTGCATGTACCTCTCACTCTTCTGTTTTTGCAATCTTGATCTCCACTAGTTTCAAGAATTCTCCCTTAAAGGATCCTCAAATTAAGAGTGTTGTATCTTCCATACAAAAATAGGTGAAATATTGCCATTCTAATTGCCCTCTACTAGGAATTCCATGCAATTACTGTTCTATACACACCCTTTGAGATTCTTGTTTCTAGATATGACATATTTGCTCATCTCAGTTCTTATTCATTGACTTCCTTATCACGCTCACTTACAATTTTGATTTTTAGTGTATCTTTCTTTTCTCATGATACCTCACATTCTTTTTGGTGACACTGTCATTTAAAATGAGTAATCTTAGTTCCAAATTTATTTTGTTTTTGAGGTTAAATTTTCTGGGAGATAAATGTTAAACTCTTAGATATGCTGCTTGAAATTGTGAACATTTAAAGGAGCTTTGAGTCTTATTAGAAAGTAATGTGATTTATAATGGGTATCTTGGGTCATGCATCTGCTAGACCTCTGGAGACACCAAGTTTGACCCCTTCGGCCATCAAGTGTAGCTGTATGACACAGACCCAATAAAGAAATAAAAACTCTGGACACCAAGGCTCAAGTGAGCTTCCCTAGTTGAGAAAATCCTATGTGTTATTACACATCACTGTCAAGTGGGTTGTGAGTCACACAACCTGAAGCTCTGTGTTCAGAACTGTTGGGACTCTGCCCTATGTGTCTCTTTCCTCAACTGATTTTAATAAGTATTCTTTGGCTGTAGAAATCATAACTGAGTGTATAAACACTTTCAGTGAGTTCTGTGAGTCCTAGTTACATCATCAAATCTGAGGATGTTCTTAGTCCCTCTGAAATTTGTAGTTGGTATCAGAAATGAAGGCACTTTTGTGAACTGCACAGTGATACTTTATTATAACTTTATTATAATTAATGGTATATAAGCAGTGTGAGTTTCAAGTATGTGTTTGTTTCCTTGTCCCAAATGCCCCAGGGGAAAGCAGGAGAGGTACAGTTGATGTTACAAACAGGGCTTGAAAGATAAGTAAGAAGCCCTGAACTTGGGAATCTGAATCAGGTAACAGGAGAGTAAGCACCTTTCTGGATAATACTGTCTTTCAGGGCTGTTCACACACTGTGGAATTATCTCCACCTTCCAAGATTGTTTTGCTATGGAAGGAACTTTGGAAAAAACTCTGGAGCAAAAGGGCAGTTGATGCCTCCTTTGCATGGTGTGGGAGATAGAAGCATGGAGAAGTATCTCCCAACAACACCATGTTTCAGTCATGCCTGACAGCCTACACTTGTTTCAGAGTACTTTTTTGAATTATGTCTATTTTACTCACATTGCCATTTTGACTGAAATCGATTGTGAACCACTTATCACTAACATCAATCTTAATGATCTTTCTTTTCAAGGTTCTTTTTGCACCCAAAAATCTCTCTTAAATTTCACTGCCCACGTGTCCCTCATCACTAACCACCCTCTGAACTCTAATTTATCCCTTCTCAAACATCTAGCACAGCAATGGCATCAGTCTATTGTCTTTGCTTGTTTAAATTACTTTTTCTCCCTCTTGAAACATGTAGACACTTGGTCTGAAATATTCTTATATGGACTACATGTTCATTGTAACAAATTTTCCTGCACCTACAGTTTTTCTGTCTCATTCACAGAGCTTAATGGTAAAGCTTAGAAGGGCAGGGAACAAATGAAATTGTTATGAGTTTTAACTACATTGTTACTAGGAAAATAGTCATTCAGAAACCTTAGACCCCATGTTGTTCCAGCAGGATCCTACTGATAGCACCTGAAGAACATCTAACTGGTATCCATTGCTTTTGTTAGTCTTTGCAATTTTGAAAGTTAATTGGCTTTATTTCTCCATAAATTTTGACTATTTTTCCTCCTCTTTAAATAATGGTTATGTTTCTAACAAAGGCTCTAATTTGCTAATTTATCTGTGTATTATTTACTATTTTCATCCACAATATAAACTCCATGATGACAGAAGTCTTTGTTTATTCCCACTGGTGATTACTAAGCACTCACGACCATGACTGGTACAGCTTAGATAGTTAGTAAATATTTCTCTATGAATCAATTAATAAATGACTTAAGAAGTTTGTGCAGTTGTCATTGCTCTACTATTTATGTTACTTCCATTTGGAAGAGTGGACTTGGAGGGATGGAGCGAGGTTGATGGTGCCTGAGGACATATTGGGAAAGCTCGATTAAAAGCACATTATGGACAAAGTAAGACTACAGAACTGAGCAACTCCATCCGTGTGCTCCTCTCTCAGGCCTGCTTGAAGGTGGTGTATATTAACATGCAGCCTTCTGTGACTCTGCATGTAGTGTCCATATTGTGCTTGGGCATATCTTTCCAGAGTAGAAGTATTGGCATAAAAAAAACAACATATTTAACTTTGCTGGATATGCCCTTAATTGAATGCTTCTAGTGCTACAGTGGTAATCGAGGTAAGAGTACACTATCTTTTATTTACATAAATTTTGTAAATTTTAATTTTATTATTTAAATAGTATCATATCACTTTAATTAATTTTATATCTCTTTTCCTGTAATACTGCCAACCTATTTCCACAGTTTTAAAATGTCACATTTTTTCCTTTGACAATTGTGTGGTCTGGTTCTTACTGTTTCCTTGGGTCTGTAGGACAGAATTCTATGACAGCAATACTTCCAACATGGTGTGGATTCTATTGCATGAGATAGTCAAGCCTATGGGTATTGCAGAGCAGGAAGCATAATTCTGAGGTCTTGATTTGGGGAGTATGTGATTTTTTACTGATAACACACTGGAAAGATGTGTGTGTGGTCATGAGGGTGGCAAATATTGTTGACTCTTGAGAAATTTACTTTTACTTTAATCATCAAGCAATTTTATGACTCACTTAGCTTGAACACTGATAATGTTTTATCATGTTTTACAGTAATGAGATTCGTAAATATTTCCTCTGTAACATTGGCTCAGTACTTTATCATTTTTCCCTCACTTGATTTTTAAGCAGGAAGGCAGATTATTTTAACTATTCTATGCATTTTTAACAGTAAAGGTCCTTTTCTCCTTTATCATAATATTTAGCTGTAATATAATATTAAATAATATTAATGTTTCATTTACTTTTATCAATCATTAAAGAAATCTGACTTTTTCTGATATAGTTTTATTTTATGTACTATTTTTATGGATCTGATACCAAGTTTAATTCCACTGTATATATTCACATATGAGTCAATATCTATCAGGAATAAAGCTTAAAGACAGTCTAACAAGCAACCTTTGAAATGAGACCAGACAAAAATATTGTTCAGTGGTGTTAGGAACAAATTTATGCGTGAACATTTTCTGCAAACAAGTTTGGTATTTAGATCTAATGAATATTTCCTACTTGGAAAATATATGGCTGAACGTGCTTCGCAGCACTAATGCCAGAACACATCATGATTTTCCTTTGAAAAACTTCCATAAAGACACTGGTGCCTTCAAATCAATTTGAGCTAATCCTTACATGCTGTCTTCTGTTACTGCATGCTAGACAAACATCAACTGAATTTCATGTATGAAAATGAGCCCCTTCAAGTTTTATCTTTTCTGTTCTCTCTCCCTTCTTTATTTCCTCCCTCTATCTTTCATATTTATAGATTTTAAAGAATTGGATACATTTTCCCCTGTATTCTTTCAATAATTCTGAAAAAGCATTATTATTTATGCACAGGTAGAAGTTCCTGTCTTCCAACAAAGTTTAGTGCTGTGTATAATAGTGGTGGCTAGTGATTAACTAAAGTTGTAACTATACTAATTCAAAATGATTAAGGTAGTGAGATTAGACATAATAATAAACATCAACTTATTTGTTGATGGGATAACACTGACTTTGATACAGGTAATAGTAGAATAAACATATTCCTAGGAGTTGACAGATTCTCAATATATATTCTAAGAATTTATGTCATGAAAAACATTACCGATACTTTTGTGATTAATTTTGTTGTTATTTTCTTGTAGTGATCCAGTCCAAATGTTACACACTATGTGGCCATTATTTTAAAATAGTTATATAGTCAATAGGGTTTTGGGAGACTATTAACACTACAAATTGTAAGTTGTTAAGTAGGATACAAATATCCTTGTGATTTTACTTCAGGCTCTCATTATAATCATCTGGTGAGGACAAATAAGTGATTTGTCCCAGGGCAAGGAGCTAGGTGTAGCAGAAAATCAGCTGCTCCCTGAGTCACCAGTAGTGGAGTGATTCTAGGATGATCTTTAATTAAAGTGTAATCATTTCCAAGCAGTTCTTGGTATCCCTAATTTATTTTCTGTATTTATTTATTTTCTGTATTAGTTTATTTATGTATTAGGGATACTTTTAAAAAATATTTATACATACAGACTGGGTTATAGGCCAGAGGTGTGGAGACAGTAAGAGGATTCACCAGAGACATAGTGGGGAACACAATAGGCAGGTCAAGTGAAGTACACTGCTGAGGGGAGCAGTGGGGGGTTAAGAGAGGTCTGTCATGCCATGTGGGTCACTGCTTGGTGGGGTATTGAACTCCTGTAGAAGGGGCTGACCATAGCTTCACAGTGCTGCTTTAACCTGTTGTGCCACCAGGGAGGGCCCTATTTTAATACTTCTTTTTGGTCTTCCTAGTGATTCAGTGAGCGACCCAGTTTCCTTTGAAATGATTTCTTTCAATTGACCAGTGTATTTTGAAGAACTCTAGATGATCCAGTCATTGTCAGAGAAATTCTAAATTTAGATGCCAATATCTTCAGATACTGTGTCATGACCCCTAAAATAACATCACACACGCATGTATATGTGTGTATGTATCATTTCTGCATATATAGTACTATTTACATTTCATTGAACCTCTTATAGTGATATTCTGTGACTGGCACTGCAAATGAATAGGTAAATAATATGACTGATAATTTAAAAAAATTTTATGATTCAGTAAAGTGTTTTCTCTCAGTTAAAGTGATTTCAGTTTCTCAACATAAGGTCAAGGTATTTCAAAACAGATGTTTACAAAAATCATAGGCTAGAGTAGAATTATTTTTAATTAGTGAAGATTTTATGGCCTATATAGACACTGATTAGAATGAGGAAATGGAGATGAACTACAATTATCTTCTATGAGAATAAGATAAAGGTATTTATTTAATATTAAAAACAATATGGCAATATGTGTTGGTCATTATAACATCCATATTTTTATATAATATCCATATTTTATCCAATAATTTAATTGCTGTGAATTTGTATTCAGGAAATAATAGGAGCAAATAAAATAGGAAAAAATTCTAGTTAAAGTGGGAAAATATTTTAATATATTCATTGTAGTATTTCTTACCACTGTAAAAGGATTACCATTGTAATATTTCTTACCATTGTACCATTGTAGTACTTCTTACCATTGTAAAAAAACAAATTCAATGTCCAAAAGTTGGTAAGATAGTTATTAGTATTATTTAAACACTGTATTCCTCCTCCTTTTCCAGTCACATGGCAGAATTCTATCACCTTGCTCCCTTACAAGTTGGCAAGACCAAGTAAATATAGATGACAGTGACATGGTTCATTTCTAAGCAGTGACGTTAAACTCGTGTGTCAGTCTTTTTCCTCTGGAAACTTTCTCACACACCCTTCCCTCCTCCAAGTGAGAAGAGTCCCAGAGAACCCACAATACACACACAGGTGAGTGAGAAATAGACCACTGTCATTATAAACTGCTGATATTTCAGAGTTGAATGTTGCCAGAGTTAACTAGCCCATTGGGAGCAAATTAATGGGTCAAGTAAATTATTGTCTTTAATGATATAAGTGAATAAAGCAAAATATCAGAAAATTATATATATTTATGGACATGATAACAGAAAAATATGAAAGTAATTTGGGTATGACATGTAGTGAAGCAAATAACTTCTTTCTTTTAAACTTTTATGTGATAGCTTAAATATTACATCTTTCATGTCATTTAAAATCCATTATTGGCCAAAATGTTTAAATATGAGAGCTATTTTTAAGGATATATAATGCATTCATTTTATTCTTGGTTATTGTGATAATAGATAAATGCATATTTGAATTACATGATGAAAGTGACACACTGGGTTTCTTACACTGAAATTATTATGCAGTATTGTTACTATTAAATTAATATTTTCATTCATTGTTGAATTACATAAGTTACCACTGTTCAGAATCTGCTGTTACCTTATTTTTCAGAAGAACGTTAACGAGATGTCATTGCTACATATTAGAGGTTCTAGGCTGATCTTTGATTAGGTAGTGGATACTTTCCAAGCAACCATCACTCAGAACACTTAGTAGATACTCAGCTTCTTAATGTTGAGGTCAGGATCTTAGCAGTCATAGGTTCCTTACCCTTTAGGACCACAGCAAACAGTTTGGGGATGATGTTAGTATTTAAAAGAAGCAATTAGAAGACAATTATGTGGTGAACTGTGATATATAACTAAGAGTGTAAGTGAGGCCAGAGTAATTTGTTCATGATATCACTCATACATTCTGACCTTACTAACTACTCAGTGCTTTGTCTCTATTATATAACTGAAGGTTTTGACTTTATGACCAGACGAGATAGCTTACATTTCAATTTAATTACAACATTTTTCACATTTTACAGAGTCTGTTAATAGTGTCAAACTGAAGAAGGAAGTTGCAGAGTGGTAGAAAATAAGAACACACTGAAAATGTGCACACTGGTTGAAGACTAGATGTGTTTGAATGTTAATCTCTGGCTGTCTTAGAGTCCCACATTAGCAGTCATTCCTACAGGAATTAGACATAGTCCATTTATGACCCCAGATTCCTTTTGGTTTTATAACTGACAGTCTCCAACCTCACAGCATCCCTGGGAATGAAAGAAACCTGAAATGTGCACATGACAAGACCATACTTTTCTCATTTCAGCGTAATAAACTAGTAGTACGTAGAGATGGCCAGGAAAAACGTAACCTTGTCTGTGGAGGTTAGCCAGATCTATGGTTTTGGGGGAAATCATTATGGTAGAGTCATTTTTGGACCATTCATTGTGGGTTCCAGCAACTATTTCATCCAATTCATGGCAGCAAATCTGACTCTGAATTATTGTCTGCAATCTTTATAAAACTGTGTGGTATAAACTTCAGTGGTATTCAATAACTAAATTTTAACAAGTGTGGCAATGATAGGGGGGTTTGCTTAGGATACCGTGTAAGTAATGCATTTTCTCTGAGGATGACTAGAACCTTCCACCAGTCTCAGACACTAGTGCATAACTGCTTCCTTCTAACCCCAGTGACAGACAGTTCCACCTTTTCTTTTTTTTTTTTAAGATTTATTTATTTGTGCATACAGAACTGGGGTACAGGCCAGAGGCTCAGGGGCGGTGAGAGGCTTCACCAGAGACAGAGTGGGGAGCAGAACTGGCAGATCGACGAAGTACACTGCTGAGGGGAGCAGAGGGTGTGTCAGGAGAGGTCTGCCACATCATGTGGTCACCTCCTGGGCAGGCGGGAATCAAACTCATGCGGGAGCGGCTTTAGATTCTCAGTGCTGTGCTTTAACCCGCTGAGCCAGCAGGGAGGGCCAAGTTCCACCTTTTCTATGGACAACTATCTTCTTTATTCCTGCATCCACTGTCACTCGTATCAACCTTTTAGAGTTCTGGTTCTTTCTTTGCTGCGTATGTATTTTGACAAGTCAAAGTGTAGGGGATAAAATTTTAATATTAAAATGGTAAAAGAGTGACATTTTTCACGCTTGTCCTTTCTTGTTGTGCATTTCATATAGCAAGGATGAGATTGAAAACATCAAATGGTGGAAATACCTAAGATTTGTGGGTAAAACAGGGGAGGTAAATCCCCCTTGTAATCAGTAACACTAACAATCATTATTTCATGGCCAATGTGCAGTAAAGTAGAAGGATTAATGAGTATACAATCTCCAGAAGCCTGTATTCTATGTGGGATGTCAATATTATCACTCCAAAATTAAAAATATTGTTAGAAATTTCCACAATTATATGGATTATCTAGTGTTTGTGCTCATGCCAGGATTAAGATTAATGTGGAAGTTCTGTTTTTCTTGACAAATGAGCAAAGTTCAGAATTTCCTGGGGGAGAATTGCATGTTTATTAACCTGCTTCCTGTTGTGACAAGGTGGACTCACCCCTGATGCCAACAGACTGTGGTTAATATTAGGCATATCTGGGCTATAAAACTTCAGTTTGTCTCTGTTTTGCAGATTCCAGTAGAGTTGAGAAAGGTAAATAGAATTTTCAAAACTTCAGCTTGTTTCTGTTTTACAGATGCCAGTAGAGTTGAGAAAGGTAAATCCAATTTCCAATAAATATCTTTTTTTTAGTAGTTGTGTAACTAGAGAGAGAGAATGAAAGTTTGATCTACTAGTGCATATCATTTTGTATCTATGAATAGGAAAGTACACTGCTGAGGGGGAACAGAGGGCAGGTCAGGAGAGGTCTGCCGCGCCGTGTGGGTCACCTCCAGCGCGGGGATCGAACTTATGCAGAAGTGGCTTTAGCTTCTTAGTGCTGTGCTTTAACCCACTGCACCACCAGGGAAGGCCAAACCTGTATCTTATTTTATACATAATAAAATTCTTCATGTCCAAAGAATGCTGCCATGTGCGAAAGCACTAATCAGAAGATAAATGATTTCAAAACTGCTGCTGTTAAATCACCATTTAGCAAGGATAATACAGAAAAGCCAGCTATCTAAGCCTGTTCTTTCACTAGAAGGCCTAGTCAACCATCCAATTTCTGATTGCTTTGCCAGTTCTTTCAACATTAAAATATGTGAAGGAACAATTGGCAGATAACATGTGAGATTTAGAAATTGTTACTATGAATGAGAAAATCAATGTTACTGTAGACCCAGGCTTATCACTTCTGTAACACATGTCTTGTTTTAATACTGTGCCAATAAATAGTAGATAGGTGGCACATTCTAGTGGAATTTAAAAATGAAATTATCTGCATTGGTTATGTTGTAAAAAGGACGCATCTTACAGAAGAAGAGTCCAGGGAAAATAAGGTAGTTGAAAATCATCTCACATAAGTTACCTTTCAAAGACAAACCAATAAGGAATACTGATTGTCAAACTGTACAAGTAGAAAATGTTGCTCAAATACTGTTTGATGATTTTTAAAACTTAACTTCAAAAAAAAATAGTATTCAGTAGTATTGAAATGATAAAATATAGCAGAGTCACCTGCTTGTCAAAAGTACAGGAAACTGGCCCTCCCTGGTGGCACAACGGGTTAGGATGCAGCACTGCAAGCTAGCTGCAGCCACTTAAGTGTGAGTTCAATTCCCAGCCCCAGAGGTGACCCACATGGTGTGGCAGACCTCTCCTGACCTGCCCGCTGCTCCCCTCAGCAGTGTACTTCAGTGATCTGCCTGTTCTGCTCCCCACTCTGTCTCTGGTGAAGCCTTTCACCGCCCCTGTTCCTCTGGCTTATACACCAGTTCTGTATGAATAAATAAATCTTTTTTTAAAAAAAAGTACAAGAAAACTTAATTCTGAGAATCATATGCCTGATTTGTATAGGAAAAACTAGATGAATTCATCTCCACATTGCTCTTGAAGTATAAACATTACATATCTTATAGAAGAAAAATGACTTTATTGGCAATAACTTGTTTTTCAATATATATAGCATCTTCTAGGCATCTGACTCCATTTAGACTAGTTTAAAGTTCTGTTAACTTTAGAATTTTCAGAAGCAAGAGGAAAAGAAGATCTATATGTGAAAATATATTTAAAGGGCTTGCAACAACCAACACTGGGAGAGCCAAATTCTCTGGAGTCCTGCATTCTTAGGAAAATGGAAAAATAAAACTATTTGATCAAACAATTTATTGGTAGTAGTTTTTAGTGGAGTGAAACACAGGTGCACACACACACTTGCAGGTATGTAAAAGCATCACCTTGCTGCTGAGAACACAGAGATTAACAGCCCCTGTGTAAAAAGGGACAGGTTTATGTCTCTCTACATTTCTCCCACCATGTATCATGGGATAGGTTTTTAATAAACATTTGTGTAATGAATTCATCAGTTATTTACCATAAGATGTGGCTATAAAAGTCAATTATGGTGACAAATCACAGAGTAATTTTCTTTGACCTTCATTTTACTCTTGCCAGGAATTAGTAACCTCTGCTTCACTAATTTTATCTACTTGTCTAAAACCAATTAACCCTTGTAAGCTTTAACTTCTGTAAAATAAGACATTTTCAAAAGGTGTAATTATATATCATGTGCTTTGAAATGTAAAGGAACAGAAAATAAAATGTAATGCCAAATTGTCTTAAGGTTAGAGTGGTTTGAAAAAATGTTTGGCATTTTTATGAGTGATTAATGAATGGAGAAATTAATTTTACAGGTTTTATTGCACTTAGTTCTGAGTGATTAGCAAACTTTGAGTCAAATTTAACAAGGAGACAATTTTATGAGCATTGGTGTCTATTTTTACTGAGTCTGCAATTGCATGGCATTTGGGAAACCATTGCTTCCTGCCAGGTTAGAGTTAGATAATTCCGAACTTCTACACTGAGTCAGAATTCCCCTCAATGAGCTGAGAAAATATTGGCAAAAGAATGGGTGTTGGTCTTCTCGGTAGTTAAGCCATGGAAGCCTTGTACAAATTTGTTTCCAACCATTCCAAAATCTAACATTCATCTCAAGAACAATTTAATTGTGAGGCATAGGGTATCCTTCTAGCCCCCTGAAACCATACATGTGGCTGTCTTGAATTATTGCCTAACTTGGGTTAGAATGGAAAAATAACCGTCTTCACAGATCATTTAAAACTTTGTTAGTGAAGTTTGTTTTTGTTCAACACTTGGGTGTCTTCTGTCCAAGGACTTTATGTGTGTAAAGATGATGAAGTAAAGCGCCGCCTTGAAGTGGTTACTACAGGAATACCTCTAAAAAACAATTTCATCTATTTAAAAGCTTCAGCATGAATAAATATGTTTTGTATATCTTGCCTAATCATAAATGCAATTTGAATTTCATTTTGAGTGAAAAGTTTGCTTTTGATCTCTGCCAATTAATTGTAGTAATCTCTACTACTAAATAAGTAATAGTACCTACGTATTTACTATTACTGAACGTTAACCTAGTACCACTGCAAGTAATAGTGATCTTACTAGGAGAGACTTTCCCATGGTAATTTACTCTCATGCTCTTCTGTTAACACAGAGGACTCCATTTGAAGCTTCTGGCCATCTTCTTGAGTGTTGTTAATCTTTATACAAGGTCCTTTGTTTTCCACAGTATGGCATTTCCAAAATGTTAATTTAATTATAATTATTTTTTGCTTAAACTTTGTCAGTGGATTGCTTTCTTTAGAATTCAAAATCCCAAACTTCTTAGGGCATCACTTTACAATCACCCTCAACTGGCCACTGATAACTTCACATTTCCTGGTTGCTCCTCTCCAAAGTAACAACTAGTACAGCTTTCCAAGAGAACTGCTGTCTTAAAATGCTCCATTAAATATAGCAGAACACAAAGACTCACTTGTCAGAAGCAAAAATATAAATATATATTTCATCATTAATTTCTTTCAATGTACTAAAATTTTTAACTATCTGTATTTTATGAGACAATAAAAATAAATGTAATCATTTCTTGAATATGTGCCATTTTTTTCAGCCCTTAAAATAGCTCTATGAAGTAGGTGGTTCTTTAATTATTATATTTTATAGATGAGGAAACTGAAACAGAATCCTTAAATGACTTTCCTAAGGACATGAAGTGAATTAGCGACTTAACTGTAATTTAAAACCAGTCTGATTTGAAATCTTTTCATTTTTTAATTTCAGAAAGTTATTGCCCAGAGAACTATACATATATATTTTTAATGTTATTACAAACTTGTCTAGTGAAAGCTCTGCCTGTTTAAACAGAACACTAAGAAGTAAATTTTTGTTTGTGATCTATCTTAGTAAATAAGCTATCCATTAAATGGTACCAGATTCTAGCAGTGGAATTTTCAAACATTTTTTTCACTCTTTTAAAAAATACATTATTTCCAGAACAATTAGAGAAAATCTATAGAAAAAGAATCCAGTAATAGATTTAACAACTTAATGACAAACAGGGGGAAATATTTTGGACTAAGGGTTTAGATAACTCGAGATAAGGTAAATTATTGCATATGAATAAGGTTCTTAGAATTCCCTAGAAATCAGAGGTCAAGAAACACGACCTCATGAGTAGGTAAACCAGGAAGCCCCCTGTCTGCTTGCACTGGGCATCCTTAGTGAGCTCAAGGGTGGGATGCATGTATCTTTATGTGCTGCTTCCATCAGCAGGATTTTGTTGTTGTGATCACAGATATTGGAGATGTACAGAACACAGACCAATGACATGTAGCATCTAGTAAGCTCATGAATTGTGAGACAGGGAAAATAGGAAAAGAACACAGAATTCTGCTTTCCAAAATCAGGAAATAAACGTAAAAGGGTTATGAAAGAATGACATAAGTGTATGAAAGATCCAGTGGAATGACATTAAAAGTGTTTTAGAGTCAGACAGAAAAGTACTGTAATGTTTTAGGAGAGCCAAAGATTTGCAGAATTCAACCAAGTACTAAAGCCCTTAGTTACCATCTCCATGTGGCTGTAGAATACTTTAGCAGAAGGAAGAATGAGGGATATGGCATATGAAGAATAAAAGAATCAGAGTGTGGTAATGGCATTTTGAACCGTCTAGTGATCATAGAGTCCTTGTAACCATTATAGATTATGAAAAGGTACTATATCATTTGCTAAGTCTCCACAGTTGCATCAAATATTGTTTACTAAGTGCACATCTCTAATAAATGAGTGACATAGAATAACTATTTCCTTCAAGGGTATTTTAATATCATTAAGGGTAATAAATGTTTATGTGTATATGTATGTGTTTGTGAATATATGCATATATACATATATATTTAAATGGTGAAATTAACTAAAAAACTAAGTTTGCTATGTACTTTTTAGTGTGATGTTCTGTATCATATCAGTAGAATTTTACTGTTAAGTTTGCTTCCTATTTGGTGAACATGAAAGGAGAATCCCTCTCTTGTTAATGAATGACATGGGAACGTTATGCATCTTTTCAGAGGGAGTCACTGAGACAGGGCAATTGTTTCTCAGAATTGGATCCTCAGCCTTGGGGAATCCATTGAGGACATGAGCAGGAAAGTCATTTGAAAAACACCTAGTAATTATCTCTTGGAACGGCAATAACCAAGGTAGGGAATAGCTACTAGAAAGGACCAAGCAACATCGTCACTATGAGAGACCACAGACCATGCATTTCAAAGACAGCAAGTTACATAATAGCAGCAGTTTTCTCTAGGATCTTTGGGACAGCACAGTCATCCCTCTGTCACAGTTGCCATCTTCCGCAGCTACTGCCTGGTGTGTACCAGCAGGAGTTCAAAAGCATTCACATATATAAGGGACACAACTCTTATCTGCACCCATAAATTCCCATAAAATGCCTGCAACTCCAGTCACTGAGGTCTCCTTGTGACATCTTGAGAAACTAAATATTTACCTGAACTCCCAGACAGATGGAATTGACTTTGAAGTTTAGATAATGATTGGACAAAATACATGTTTATTTTTCTTCAGCCCTGAAATACATGTACTTTCAGAGATTCCTATTCCTTTGGATGTGGTCATTTTACCTTGTTACATTTAAGAAGATTATCATCATCATTCAAGATATCATCACATAAAACTATGACCTGTACTCAAAGCTATTAACTAGCTAGTAGTCTATATGAGATGCCCCAATACCATGAGTCTGGGGACAAAATCCTGAGAATAATAAAGGGTGATAGAATAAGATACAGGGTAACTGAAATAAAAAGAACAGGAAGGGGATGCCATTGAAATTTTTAATAAGGTCCCTTCTTAGATGATAACTGTCTTATGTAGGGGAGCCAAGATTCTGCAGGTGACATTATATCACCTGCATCAAGCCATATATTCAGAGGCAGGGGACATTATTTGGAAGATGTGTGCTCTGAAGGGAGTGTAGACTCCAGAAACAAACCTAAAAAATGAGCCTACAGCTTATAATATCAGGACCAAGATCAGAGTGGGAACTCCTGGGAGTTGAGGACTAACCATACATGAGGAACAATACTTACTTCCTCCTCAAAACAAGAAGCTGAGTCCAGATGCTGGACAGCGACTTAGAAATCAGTGAGCTTTTCATCAGCGAAGAATGGAGGGAAGATCAGGGTAAACTTTCTCCTAGGGGAAACCAGCTTGCACTTCTGCAGTAGTTCAGTAAAGTGTCCTCCTTGAGGTTTTGATCTACTGTTTGCCTGTGGTAGCATCTGAGACCGTGCGAATAGGGCAGTGGAAGTGTTGCTGAGCCTCCAAAGGACCCATTTGTCATGAGACTTGCACTGTGTTCAGAGCTGCTATTAGATCAGTTGATAAACAAGAAAATAGTTTGGATAAAGACCCCTTGGGAGGAGATAAACTCTAGGGTCATAGTAGGTGGTCATGATAGGTAGGACCACTTTGATTTGTTAATGGGGCATATAATTATACAAAAATATTTTTAAATATCCTTTATTAGAGCTTACTTATTACTTGAATTTACATGTACTTTATCATTTTTCTATAAATGAAGCATCCATCTGTCTCAGCAGGAATTTTCACAATTGCAAAAGAAATGCAAAGAGGAAGAAGAAGAAGAAATAATATTGATCGTAAATGACAAAACTGGCTTTATGCAGAGAAGATTGTTATTTCAATATGACTTCAGTAGTAACACATGTTCTAAGTTCTATTTTGGATGTCAGGACATTCAACCATATTATCTAAAAGTCTTTTTTTCTGATAATTTCAATAGACAAAAAGTGGGAAAAAGCTACAAGATAGTCCTGTACTACACCATTCTGGATAGGAATTTGTTTTGCCAAAGGCCTTCTGTTCCTAAAATAGTGCTGTGATAAGACTTCTGAATATGCATAAGAATTGATGTTTCCATCAAGATTGCACTGCTCAATGCTTGATGTAGCCATTGCCTAGATGTAAATCATTGAAAATGGAAAATAGAAAATTCTTGGCAGATCTTAAAACTTAAGCATTTTTTTTTCAATTTAGTGAAGTATAGTAGTGATTGATCACAGTATAGCTAATTCTGAAGTTGGTTATTTCATCACAGATGGTAATAGATTATTATTATTATTATTATTATAAACTCATTAAAAAGAAAGCTAGATTTTGAAGGTATACTGTGTTTAACATTTGGGGAGTAGAAATGGATACCAACCTAAGAATTTACCATTTGTGATTAAATTTATGCTTATCTATGCAATGATTGGGGTCTTCTATCTCAAATGGGATATTAATGATTTGAGTGTGGATCTAAATGCTTAGGATATTTTACAAGTTCAGAATCTTATGTGGTGACGATTTTAGACTGAAAAGATTGCTGTCTAAGATTTCTAGTGAATGGTGTAAAAAATTTTGGAAAAATTCTACTCATATGTCATGCAATATACTTAAAATGCCAGTCAACATTTTAATAAAGTCATGATTTTAAAACTTGAGTATTATATAACTTATAAGTGCTAATGAAGGGTTTATAATAAATGGAAAGCTCACATTATAATATTAAGTGAATAAAACCTTCAAATTTTAGCATAGCACATATACTATTATCACATTTATATAAAGTAGATAGACAAAAGAGCACTAGTCAGAAATTTAAAATTAAAATGTTAAAGCTACAAAGTGACAATTTACATATGCCTTTCTCTATGAGGCATACAGTATCATTTTCTTGACTTTCAGTTTTCTGTAACTTATTTTCTATAAATTCAAAATTCATCAGTAACCAAATAAGCTTGTTGGAATCATCAGTATCTGCTTTGAGAGCTTACTATATTAAGACATGTAAAAAAAAATTCTGATGTTCCTGATGTTCTAAATAGCATTGAACTGCTAAGAATCTTTTGGAGCAAGATACTTGCTTTTGTCCTAAGGCCTCTGAATCGACAACCATCTGTCTCCCTTTACACCTGTTATCCTTGGTAGTAGTGATGTGTGCTTCAAAATAAGCACTTCTTTACTCCTCAAAATCCTTCACTTAATGAGTTACTAATCAGTTGTCTTGATGGCATTATAAGTGATATGTTATAGTTAAAAATTTAGATATATTTTTATCTTAACTGTATTTTCGTTTTAAAATATTGAAAGGCAATTTTGGAGCTAGTGACTGAAAGTCATCACAACAAAGCCAAAAAACATCATGTCTCAAGAAATTCAATTCATGATGAATGTGTAAGACCATTTAGGTGTGTATGAAACAATAAGAAAAAAGTGGAGAATATATAAATATATAAAATTCCATACTTATGTTGCTTAACATATATCTCAAGTTTTTGTTCCAGTTTAAAGAAAGTAAAAACAGAAATAGGTTACTATACAATCATACAACTTGTGACTGAATAAGAATTTCACATATCAGCAGAAATTATTGCGTAAATGAGTATTTAAACACAGTAGTAACAACACAGGAATCAAGTCTATTATACACCATATTTACATTAAGAGAATTTAGAGGGGCAAATTGGCAAAATACTGGTCATATGATTTAAGAGCACTTAACACAAGAAAGAATGTCAGACTTTAATATTCACTAGTTTTATACATGTATAGCTCAATAAAGTGCACAGTGTGATTTCTCACTATAGAACCGCTCTGCTCTGATAAAAATTTCCTCTGTATATTTATTTTACCCAATTGTGAACAAAATGATTAGAGATAAGAAATAGAATATTTAACATTGTACACTGTTTTCTTTTTAATTTGCTTTTGTAATGAAGTCTTTCAAGTATAAGAAGAAAAATAAAGTAACAGGAAAAAAAAAGAATAATGATAGTTTCAGTGTGTGGAAATGTTAAGAGTTAACTAACTTCAAATTCCTAATTCTTCTAAGACTGTTCAGCTATTATGTGTATGCATGTGGGAGTAGACAGATCATAAATATGAACTACACATTATCCAGTCCACAGATTTTTCTACTATGTTTACATCTTAGGAAAAATAATTGTGATACAAAAAGAAAAGAGATCAGCATTCTCAATGCTAATAACATAGGAATGAAGAATGCAACGAGGTCAGACAGAGGTTATCAAGCCAACATTTCTTAACCAAAAGCAACTCCAAGGGACATGTTGCTGAAGGCCTGATTATCCTGCCAGAAATCAATTTCGAGCTTAATTATAGTTTGGTATAATTCAGAAGTTATTCAAGACTATTGTTCAAGACACTGTTCAAACTGACTTTAATCTCTCAAACACCTCTTAAGATAGTAGGTTCCTACTTTAACCCACTTTTTATATGGCTTATTTTTCTTGTTTAACTTAGGGGCATTTTGACAATTTATGCAGTAAATTTCTAGGTATTTTTTGTGCAATTTTTTTCTTACAGATTTTTTTTCATTGTTTATTGAGCACAACCTTTTCAGCAAAGAAAAAACCTATTAATTTTTTTAAAGATTTTTTTATTTATGCACACAGAACTGGGATACAGGCCAGAGTTGCAGGGGCAGTGAGAGGATTCACCAGAGACAGTGGGGAGCAGAATGGGCTGACTGATGAAGTACACTGCTGAGGGGAACAGTGGGCGGGTCAGGAGAGGTTTGTCGCACCATGTGGGTCAGCTCTGGGGCAGGGATCAAACTCACGCTAAAGTGGCTTTAGCTTCTTAGGGCTGTGCTTTAACCCACTGTGCCACCAGGGAGAGCCCCAAAAACCTATTACTTTTGATGCAAATCTATCACCTTGCCTTTTATTTCTCTTCAATCTTACATAGTTTACTTTGGGGATGTATATATGTGTATGTGTTTATGCTAAAGAAAACAAAATTATACACAGGCCAGACTGAGTACTCAAGAAATAGAAGCTAGTTGCTGTAAGAAAATGAATAATACAAAGTAGATTGCTTATAAATAAAGAATCCCACTGTGATTTGAGTCATTGTTTGTTACACAGCACAATCTTGCATTGCCTGACCAATGTAGACATATTACTATTGAAGGTAGATAATATTCCTCAAAAGCAAAATATTTAGTAGCTTAAATCCTGTAGGATATAGTCACTTGCATCTATTTAAGTACTATGGCTAAACTATAATCACAAAAGTTAATTTGGTATAGTACTGAGATACTTGGTTCAAATCACAGGCTTTGGTGTAGGAAATTCTCTCCACAAAGTCACTACAAGAATTAATACATGTCCACCACTTTGGAAGTCATTTAATATTATTTAAAAATATGCTAATTCACTAATCAAACAAAACCTGAGGTCATTTGGTCTTAAAAAAGGAAATGCATTCTTGAATGTAAACAAATACATGCTGTTTTCAAAATGCAAAATATTGCTGTTTTGAAAATAGTTCTTTTTAACTTCAGGCTTTCCAAAGTACGTAATATTGTATATTATAAAAATGATTTTTTTTTGCATCAAATGAGATATGCTTGGTAACCAAATGTGTTGTGTCTGAAAATATATCCAACCTAACATTAAAGGCAATCTCAACAACAGCTGGACCATTTTAAAGACTAATCCACTAGACCTTTTCAAATATATCTTCTCAAGCCCCCTATAATTATGGCTCTTTGTAACATGTCATTTTTCTTTTTTATTAGAAACACAACAATATAGTTAAGTCACATATAATTTTTTCTCTGGAACTTTTTTAAGGCATGTTACTGTAAATGAATGTAAAAGAGAAGATCTAACAATTTCCTGAAATAGAATAAAGTTTGCCTTTGTCAGAAACTAAACACATTCTTTTCAAAATAGAATAGTGAAACATCTTTCCTCTTTGATTTTCAAAGTATTATATATGCTCCAGTTAACTGGATTTTATTGTATATGCACCTGTATTTAGGAGAGCAGTGTGAGGTATATTTGTAAATTTGTGGTTCATATTCTAGATATACAATCTGAATGTCACAGTGCATCAAACACGAATTATCCTTGGAAACTGTTGAATGGTGGGAACCAAAGATGAAAAACTGCTTTTAAAAATAAAATTTTGGGCCCTCCCTGGTGGCGCAGCAGGTTAAAGCACAGCACTAAGAAGCTAAAGCCACTTCTGCATGAGTTCGATTCCCGCCTGCCCCGGAGGTGACCACATGGTGCAGCAGACCTCTCCTGACCCGCCCACTGCTCCCCTAAGCAGTGTACTTCGTCCATCTGCCTGTTCTGCTCCCCACTCTGTCTCTGGTGAATCCTCTTACCGCCCTGCACCTCTGGCCTGTACCCCAGTTCTGTATGCACAAATAAATAAATCTTTAAAAAAACTTAAAAAAATAAAATTTGTAGTTTTGCTAAATATCTGTTGATAACCAATGGGAGAACATAAGTATTAGGAGTTGATCTATTGTAGTAAATCTATTGTCATGTATCGGTTATCTTTAAGCAATATTAAAATGGTCGAAAATCATTTAAGCAATGAAATGAAGAGTACAGGATTTTATTTTACTTATATTGAGTGAACAATTCTGATATTCAAGAAAACCTGAAAATGTTCTGAGCATCGTTACTGTAATAGATCCATTTGTTGCCTTAACCAATGACCACAAATCTAGTGGCTTAAAACAAAACTCACTTATTGTCCTATAATTTGGGAGGTCAGAAGAAAAAGGGTTCTAATGAAATAAAATCAAGGTGTTAGAAGAGTTACATTCATTCTGGAGGCTCCAGGAGACAACCATTTCCTTGTTTATCTCCCCATGCTTTTTCCCACATCCCTTTGTTCATGGCCCACTCCCACATCTGGGAACAGTATGAAACTGCATCTGTCTCACACTACCGCCTCTGGCTCTGACTCTGATGCCTTCCTCTGAGAAGCATCTTGCAATTATATTGAACCCACCTACTTAGTCAAACAAAACTTTCCCATCTCAGTACCTTTTATTAAACACCTGCAAAGCCTTCTTTTTGTCATATATAGTTACATATTCATAGGTCCCAAAGATTAGGCGGTGGAAATCTTTAGGGATGTTATTCAACTTGCTATAATAATGCCTGGTTTTCCTGAAATACCTAGTATGAGAACAAGTAGGATCTTCAACAGATAATATGATTATATTTTAGAAATAAAAATAGATATGATTGATAATTTAAAACTATTCTTGCAGACTTGTCAAAAAAGGCTGAATGTGAGCTGTTTTTCTTAAATGTCAACCTTTTTAAAACTTCATCAGACCTATTATTTTTCCATTCTTTTTTCTGAGAACAACTCCTAATTCTATTGATGGAAGCAATTCCTTCCTGCTCCCTCTGGCCTCATCCTCAGAGTGTCAGGGCCACGCACACAAAGGCAATCAAGCCCATTAGCAGGCAACAACACGCAAACTTAAAAAAAAGTCTGGGCCCTCGTTGTGGCACAGCGAATTAAAGAATAACACTGCAACCTGGCCGCAGCTGCTTCAGTTCCAGTTCGATCCCTGGCCCCAGAGGTGACCCACATGGCACCACAGCCTTCTCCTGATCCACCCACTGCTCCCCTCAGCAGTGTATTTTGAATTTCAGATAACTGATACATAATTTATTCATACTCAGTGTCCTAGATAGTGCTCGGGACATGCGTATGCTAAAAAATTGTATGTTATCTGAAATTCAAATTTAATTAGGACCCCTATAATTTTATTTGCTAAATTTGGCAATCCTGCAGAGAGATGATAATGGATCCCACAAGCACTAGCTGATGTTATGGAGAAACTTAACATTTTAAGGAAGTAAAAGCTATAACAATTTGATGGCAGGCAGAAGTCTTTATTTTTTATTAAACAAACAGAAAATGAGTTGCAAAATGCATAAAGACTAACTCTTGTAAGTCTTTCAAAAAAAGATGAACTCTTTAGTAGCTCTGGAGAAATTATGTAAGTAGTTAATTCACAAAAAAAGGTAATAATCTTCTGAAAATATATCCAGTTGCCCTGATAATTGAATAGACATCAACATAACGAGATGATTTGCTATTTTATAAGCAAAGTTAAAAATTGACCATGCTCAAAGTTATCAAGAATGTGGCAACATTAGGACTCCCATATACTTTTTCATAAGAGTCTAAGTTGATATTGAAAATTGGGGGGTAGTATGTAGTGATATTTATCTAAACTTATGCATTAATCATTAAAATAAGGTCATAATGTCAGGAATCTCTCTGCACTCTCCTTGGGTTGCTGATTGAAGGGTTTAGGTCCTTGACCAAAAATCTTTTTGTGGATGGTATCTCACTGGCTATTAAGGAAATGAAATAAAAAACAGAATCACTAAACAGAAAAGAGATTTCTGTCTGTAAAGTTCGTCTTGTCCTCTGGATTTCCATTGTTACTTTTCTAATACATCAGCAAAATTAGTAGTCTAATTTTTCTAGCATCAGTTTTCCTTTTGAATCTGCAAATCAGGGTAGTTTTCCCAAAAGACCAATTCTGCTACTAGATTAGTAACTTCTTTCCTCTTCCCATCCTTAAAGGATTCTTAGAACCTTTCATCAGCTGCCTTTTGTTTTTATTATGAAGCCCAGGAATGAAAGACCAAGTCCTTGACAAGCATTATGGGTCCTCACCTCAGCCTTCTGAGACCACAGACTCTGGCGGCCAGTGCTCACCAGCCAAACCTCTTCAGTTCCTGGAACTCACCACTTTGTCTTCCTGACAGCACTTCCGACCTGACCTCTGTTTGACTGGCTCCCCATTACTCATTGCACACATCTTAGCTCTGCCCTGGCTTACCTAGGGCATCCTCTTCTGATCTCTATGACTTGGTAAAATCCCCAATTAGAAGGACATTTGTAACACGGCAGTGTGCTCTCTGTCCTGGCTTCCTGCTTTGGAACATTTTGTCTTTTGTGGTTATTTGATTCATGTTTCTCTTACCCACTAAAGACTAATAACAGAACCAGTGTAAGAATCATGTCTGTTTTTCTGTTTATTATGACAAAGTATCTTAAAACCTATTGAATGAACAGATAAAACATTCGTTTTCTGTGCGTGGTCAATGGCTGGGTAAACAATAGTGGCAGGCATCAGGGAACCCCATCTTACATTTCTAATGTAGGCTTAAGTCACCCCAAATTACCAGTGACTAGGAAAGGGACATTCAAAGTGTCAGGCTATTATTACCTCTATTATGAATTCTAATCTGTCTCTGTTTTAGTGATCACAAGGGTCTTTCTAATCCATTTTCACCCTGTGTCTCAATATTGATTAAAGCTATTATTTTTCAGATTAAGAATGGCACCAAGTTAGGAAGAAGCAATGTGAACTTCTTGCTGCCAAATTTGAACTGATTTGGGTCAGACTGTAGTTATAGGTTCTACGTTAACCCTAGGTTGAAAGTTTGCAGATTCAGCAAAAATTACACAAACTTTGCGTGCATTTTACTTGAATCATGAAATGTTCTGATAAAGTCTAACTGATGAAATACATGGAAACATGATTTTAATGGGAAAAGCTTTTATGAGTATACCTCTCGATCAAATTTCTTTTCTTTATAATTCACTATGAATTTAAGTGAACAGTTAACAGTTGTGTATTTCTTTCGCTATTATCTTATTGCAAACAATGACTAATGCAATTCAGTAAGATTGAGTCAACTCCAGTCATTTCAATTGGGGATTTTAATAGTTTATTCTAAAGATAAAGTAATTAGAGATTCCAAACTAGATCTAAGAAAATATCTAAGGCTGTCCTTTGCTGAGTATAACAATTAATTCTGAAGTTTGGATGTAAGGTGAAAGCTTTCACTAGTTAATATATTGAAAAGAAGGTACTTGTTTCTGCTGCCAGACTGTTGCTTCCAGATAGTCCAATCTGTACTCCTAGAATGACACCCTGTGGCTGGACATGCAATAGCAGATGCTTGCCTGTCACTCTCCTTTTTTGTATTTTTTTGGGGGAAAAAAATGTTCCTTAATATGCAAATTTTGTGCAACTTACAAAAAAATTATTTTACTGTTTGAAATGGATTAGGTGATGTCGCCATAAATAAAGAAATTATTTCAATCTTTATATGTCAGTGTATATCATGACACATAGCTACAGTTTACTAGACAAATAGGTCAGGGTTTTCCCCTTTGAAAATGCTTGGTAACATGTCGGTGTTTGTAACTCAAGGGACATTCTCCCTATCATTTCACAGGATGATAATGAATCCTATTTTTTTTTAAAGATGTATTTATTTATGCATACAGAACTAGGGTACAGGCCAGAAGGGCAGTGCGGTGAGAGGCTTCACCAGAGACAGAATGGGGTGCAGAATAGGCCAGCTAATGAAGTACACTACTGAAGGGAGCAGCAGGCAGGTCAGGAGAGGTCGGCCATATCATGTGGGTCACCTCCCTGGGCCAGGATTGAACTCATGCTGAAGTGGCTTTAGCTTCTTAGTGCCGTGCTTTAACCCACTGTGCCACCAGAGAGGGCCCTGAACCCAATTTTATTATCTCTGTTTTACAATTATAGAAACTGAAGGACAGTGAGGATAAAAGTAATTTTTCAAGTCTTCCATGTAATAAAATGCTAGTAGTAAACTCTTCATTTTGGCCCTTTGGATTTCAAATCAATTCTTTTCTCAGGCAACCTGCTGTGGTACCATCACCTAGTAATTACTAATTTTGACTTTGAAGATTTGGCTGTTGGAAATATATTTTCTGTTATAAAGAAGAACTATACTTTTGCTGCCAGAGAGGGGATATTGATTAGATTGCTAGCGTTTGCTACTATTTTCCCCATCCCTGTCCATATAAATCTTCCTAACTTTCGAGACTGGTCAACACCCACCTCCTGCACCCTCATTCTCTGTCAATTTTGTGAACCTCTGACCACCTGAACATTTATTGATTAGTCTCTGGGCAAATTATTGTAAATATGTCATTGTAATTTCAAACATTATTGTATTGTTCTTAAACCCACTTAAATATTTTCTGTCATTTAAATTTCCACCTGTTCATTTTTAAAGTGAAATCTTGAGGATGAGGATGTTGCTTGCTTTTGTTAGTCTATAGTGGGCTCAAAACACAGTGTGTGTAGTGGCACTTTGTTAATGTATGTGAAACCACCCAGAAAGGATTGAAATAATTACAATGCAGTTATTTATACATTCACTCACATTTGACATTTGTAATTCATTATACAATTGATTCTGAGTAAAATTTCTATGTTTCTTAAAATCATACATATTTCAATAAATAACAAAGTAAAATTTTGTGCATTTCCATCAGTTATGCATCCACTTCATGCAACTTACTCACCTTTTATATATTGCAGGAAGAATATAAGGAAACTAAATATATACATTATATATGATTATAATTATGTAACTCAATATGTGCATTTTCAGATATTAAACTAGATAGAAGGAAATCCTTTCTCTAAAAAAAAAAAAAAAATCTTTCTTGCTCCATGCTGTCTATCAATACATTTCCTCTAAGTTAGATATAAGAAAATCCATATTTACTTTTACTTCTTATGGAACCTGAGTGCCTGCCTGGGACAGTGAGAGCCATTGTCAGAGATGCAGGTCTATCTGAATCTGCTATTGCTTGTGAGTGGTGTGCAGGGAGTGGGGACGACAGAGAGCTGGGAGGAAGGAAGAGAAGAAAAAAGTTGAGAATGGTGAGGGAGTTCTTAACTCTAATACTTATCCTAGAACTAAGCTCTGGCTTCCTAATTATCCTGCATCCTTCATGCCTCAAACCTGTAACTTCATGCTTCGTCCTCCAAAACAATAGTTTCTAATCCAATCCCTGGAGCATCCAGATGTTAGAGATCTTGCAAAGCTATTCATGTGTTGATTTTAAAATTAAGCATGTTTCCTGCAAATCATGTTGCTATCATACATAATTTTATGTGTGTGTATACATATACACATGCATATATGTATATATGTATGGTGTACATAACACATATATATCACATACATATCATATATAATTTAATTTGCTTGGAAATCCAAAAATGCAGAACAGTCCCAGCCTAAAGGATGTCTATAATCAGAGGGAATTCATATAGCTGGTTAAATGTTTGATTTTTATGACTGATATACCTTCTCCACGGTAACAAAGCTTTTGAAAAATGATAAGATGGTCACTAACAGCAACAAAAAATCATTGTAAAAAGAAGATAGGGCCTGAAAGTTATGTAACTACGCAATAGTTCTCATACTTTTGTTGAGCATTGTGTTGTTAGAGTTCACAGAAGTGAAAAATGTAGCAGGATTGTCCAAAATATAATTGTAAAAATAAATTTGGACACATTCAACACTTCACAGAATTTGGGGTTTCAATCAATGCATGGAAATCTTCAGTGTCACCTAAATTTCACACAAGTAACCTGCTATCTGAGTAGTCTCCACTTGAAAACATTCTCCAAATCAAAAGCATAGCAACACAAAGCATGACCTGAAGCCTTCTGTTTATTTTGAATGTATTTCATTTTTTAATGTAATTTTAAATTTTCTTACATTGTTGTTCATTTGTGTACAATGTTTTGTTTCTCCCCCCAGGTGTAGTGCCCATAATTCTCGCATCCCCATGGTAACTGGGAAACCATCACCATAGTCCCTTGTGCTGTTCCTTCCCCATTTGAAGTTTACAGCTTAAAACAGAAGACAAGACAGCTAATAGATGAGCAAAGCTAGGTGCTGGGAATAAACACGTTGTCAGCCTTGAAATAAAGGGGCTGCCCAAAGACAGTGATGAGGCAGAAGTGAGGGTTTGAACTTGATCCTGGAAGCTGCTGACAAAGATGGAAGCTTAATTAGGTCTGAATTTTCACTTTGGCATGACTGCAGTTTACATTGCCAACTATTCCCAATTCATCTTTATACTAATGATATGAATCCCATTGTGGACCCACTGCAGAAACCGTATACCTGGTGGTAAAATAAGGCATGAAACATGTTTTCTAGTCAGGAAGAAAATAATCTCTTCAAGCACATATTTAATTCACAGCATCCTCATCACCTTTTATATGTGGTGACATTCAGTTCCAGCTCCAAATACTGACATTAATCATGGGGAATTGCTTAGGGTTTCCAAATCTTCTAATTTCAATTGTCTGTGTGATTCAGTCTTATAAGTGCATATTGGAGTGTACTAAATGTGACTTTTGGAAAACCCAAGGTATTTTGCTAGATGAGATGGAGATGATCCTTTGTTAGCTTCAGGTTAGGATCCTATATCTACATATGGGGTCCTCTTATATTTATATTTTAAATACTTCCTCTCATTTGTGACCAGTGTTTATCTGTACTTTGTAAAGACAATAGAATTTCCCCTGCATTTTGAAACCATAATGTCAGTTACAGAATGTTACCTAATGACTGCTCTTACATTTTGAAAGGAAGTTCAGATTTGGCATTATGATTAAAGAGGCACTGTTACTGTAATATTTTGTGTTATTTCTAAATTCCATCATTTAATAAATGTCTTAAATATTTTAAATACAATGCATATCTACACACTTAATATTTTTAACATTATAACAACAAAAAGTTTGTCTAGAACAAGTATAATTAATAGTATAACTAATTGAATGGATACAGATTCAGAGAATAGTAAAAAAGCAAGTAAATAACAGTTAAAAGTAATAATGCACTTAATAAAAAGTCATTACATAATGTTTTAAAAGTATATTGAGTTGGTCTTTATATGTAATTTTTATATGTATTAAACATAGATTAAAAGCAAGAGGTATTTAGATTTTGTGATTAACAGATCTTACTTACTAATCTTTTTCAAAGAATGAGTTAATTCAAGGATAGTTTTTCCACTTAAAATTAAAATTTTAGGGCCCTCCATGGTAGTGCAGCAGGTTAAACACAGCACTAAGAAGCAAAAGCCACTTCAGCATGAATTCGATCCCCACCTCCCCTAGAGATGACCCACATGGCGTGGCAGACCTCTCCTGACCCGCCTGCTGCTCCCCTCAGCAGTGTACTTCGTCGATCTGCCTGTTCTGCTCCCCACTCTGTCTCTGGTGAGTCCTCTCACCACCCCTGCAACTCTGGCCTGTACCCAAGTTCTGTATGCACAAATAAATAAATCTTTTTTTTAAAAGGAAAAAATTAAAATTTTAAAATGGATCAGAAATTGATCCACTTCTTGAGTAGTTTTCTAAAATCTCCAAAAATGTCACATGATAACAAAAATATTTGGTTTCAGTACAATCAAGCAAATAAAACAAGCCCAGTGACCATAGACTTCTCATATTATCATAACATGAAACATTTTTTTTATAAGCCACAGAAAACATTTTTGTGTTTTCCAAGGATGACAAACATTTTCTGCTTTTGAAAATAGCATAGCTTCATTTTCAGACACTTGTGTGGGGAGGGGAACAATTACTGAACTAAATACTGAATTTCTTCAACTTATTTTTATTACTGTTCTGTTATTGAGTAAACTTTGTGACATCTTTACTATGTAGATGGGTTGAACATGATGGCCCCCTATGTATTTCCTAGATCATATACTTCTTTATGGCAGGTTAAGAATCATTAGTTCAAAAATCCACTGAGGACAGACTCAGAATTTACATTTCCAATTGTTTTAGATAAAAGCCCCTATATCTGTATGTGTGTGTATAGATACATGCATACTCACACACACTTGATAGAGTCCATCTTCTTGATGCATCCCACAAAGCTGCATCCAACATCTGGTAGCCATAAGATAAAATACAGAGATATGACAGACCCCCACTGCTACCTGAGGGGCTCTCTGACTCTGTATTGCTTTTGAACAACGTCATCTAGACTTGCTTATCCCCTTCGTGATGTTCTCCCCCTTCTGAGAGGGGACCTCTGAAATTCTCAAGCTATGGGGACATGCTCCAGGTGCAAGGCTGTCCAAGGAAGGCCCAAATGATGCCCTTTATGTCCTCAGGCTTTCTCACCATGAGAGCTTTCTCCACAGGCAGCCTGTGAAGCTCTTGATTTCAAGATAATGCTTTTAGAGGAAGAGATCAACAATCAACCCTACTGAATGTCAGTTAAGAATGTGAGGCCATGTGAGATCTGTTTGAGAGATTACATTTCAGTGCTTTGCTGTTTGTCCTTCTGGCATGTCCTAGCAGATAAATGACTCTATAAAACTTTGTGTTCTCAAAGTATATGCTAACATATGTCTGTTTCCTCCATGGGCTCTGGGATTATTTCCTAACCAACTTTTCCCTATAGTCTTGGAGAGAAAGACAAACATTTATTTTTCTCTGTATAATTCTTCCCTGTTGGCTTTCAGTTATATTACGGGAATTTTATATACTTGAATGGCAGACTAATATTAAAAAAAAATTATTTTGTGTAGAGAATGACAACTTTTGTTCCAAAAAAAGATATTTAGAATTCTTTCTTATTGTAGTAGAAGCATATAGCATAAAGGTTACTATCTTTATCAGTTTTAGGATTATAATTCACTAGTGTTAATTATAGGCAAATAGTTGTTTAGCTGATCACTACAACTTTCTGACTGCACACTGAAGATCTGCCACACTGCATCTCTTTTCTCTCTTTTCTCCCACCCTTCTGCCCTGGCAACCACCAATTTAGCTTCGTTACTTCACATAGCATTTGTCTTTTGTGACTGGCTTATTTGACTTAGCATAATATCCTCAAGTTTAATCAATTTGCAGAACACAAGGGAAAAATTTTTTTTAAGGACAAATGTTAGCCTATCACATATAACACATTATATAACACAACACACACACACACAAATATATATATATATATATATATATATATATATATATAAAACACATACATAGTGCATTCATTCATTGACAAACATTTAGAATTTTTCCAGTTTTAGTTATTGTGAATACTGCTGCAATGCATCTGGGTGTGCACAAATCTCTACAAGATGCTGCTTGCATACTAATATCCTTAAGTGAGATTGCTGTATCATGTAGTGGACATATTGTTAATTTTTTGAGGAAACTCTTTACTACCATCCATAGCAGGCTATATCATGTCACATTTCCCTTCACAGGTTACAATTTCTCCACATCCACATCCATATAACACTTGTTATTTTCTGTTTGTTTTCTTTTTAATGAAAAATCTGTGAAGAATATAGTGACCATACTAACAGACAGAAGGTGGCAGCTCATGCTTTTGAGGCGTCTTTCCTTGATAATTAGTGATGTTGGATTCTTTTCAATTTGCTTATTATTTGTATCATCTTTGAAAATAAAAAAGGTCTACTCAAATCTTTTGCCCATTGTTACAGTAGGTTACTTTCCTGTTGGACCACAGAAGTTCTGTGCACATTGCAGATATTAACCCCTCAGCCGATATAGTTTGCAAATATCTCCTTCCATTCTGCAGGTTGTGCTTGCTGTTTGTCGAGTTCTTCCTTTCTCGTGCAGAAGTTTTCAACCTGTGTCATCCCCTTGTGCTGCTTCTTAGACATTAAATGGCACATGCATGAAAGCCAAACCCAGGTTCATGAAAGCTCATGCCTGTGTTTTTCTCTAAGGATTTTATGGATTTAGGTCTGAATGTTTAGGTCTAAAACATATTTTGCTTTAATTTTAAGATGCTGTGTATTACCAGGTATCAAAGCCATTCGTTCACACATGGATATACAGTCTCCAGCCACCGAATGCTGTAAAAACCTCTTTCCCTCAGTGTTTTGCTGTGGCACAGTTGTGAGAGTTCAGAACAATTTTGTAATGGTCAATGTCTGGGCTTTCTGGTCTGCTCATTGATCTATCTGTTTAGTATAATGCCAGTATCATACTCTTCTAATTACTATGGCTTTTTTTTATGATTTATTTATGCATACAGGCCTGGGGAACAGGCCAGAGATGGTGGCTAGAGGATCCTCCAGAGACAGAGTAGGGAGAAGAACAGGCAGATCTACTGAAATATACTCCTGAGGGGAGCAGTGGGTGAGACAGGAGAGGTCTGCTGTGCCATGTGGGTCACCTCTGTGGCTGGGGATCGAACACGCACTGAAGCGGCTGTAGCTAGCTTGCAGTGCTGCTCCCTAACTCATTCCACCACCAAGGAGGGACATTTTACTTAAAGATTATAACACTTTATGTAATTTCACTTTTCTGTGTGACTCAACAAAATTACGAGGTATTGTACTTATTAGTGTTTCTGTAACTGACTGAAGTTAATTGTCCCTAAAGCAATTAGTGTGACTTTTGCACCTTTCACAAATAAACAACAAAATGTAAAATGAATCCTTACATATCCTCTATGAAAAAAAAAAGTATGAAATCCATAGCACTTGATGTCTGAGAAATGTTTATAAACAATTCAGATTTGCAAAGATCTTCTTTTGAGGCAGATGTGAGTTCAACTCTAAATGCACAGTCCTTGAATGTCCCTTAGTGCTTACGTTCAGTGTTTATTACCACACGGTGATTAATGCTAGAATGACTCTGCTTAATGCTTGGGTGACCTTATTAGGCAATATACCAGAGAGAGAAAATTTCTTGAAAATTTGTTTTTTCTCCACATAGACTTGTCTTTATTTAAGATTTTAAAATGCTTGATTTTATTATCTTACATTAATGAAATCAAATTCCCCTTGTTAAATATATTCACAGGTCTCATCTTCAGCCAGTTTTTTTTTTTTTAATTTTTCTTACTGTTGATTTACTTGTTAAAATTGATTGAATGCTTCCTGGGCAGAGAAAATTGGACTAAAACCTGGGTAAGAAAATAAATATGAGTGCAAAGACCTCATACCCAAGTCAGGAAATAGACACAGCACCCTAAGTAAAGTACATTGTCAAAACACTTACAATAAGAAACTCAACATCCTTATTTTCTCTCACTCATTTTGACTTTACACATCCTCTTTCAGTTTTATTAAATTCTTTTACCATTATTCATCATTAGACTCTAATCCATCCTTTCAAATTCTGTCTAAATGGAACTGCAGTTAGGCAGTTTTGATTTATCTTTCCAAAATCAGAGAGGAAGGAAGTGCCCCCAACTCTTGTTCTACATGATAGAATTTAGTTATAGTATGTGTTTGTTTTGCTGATGGACACACATTTGTGTAAAGCATGAGAGCATTCGCTAAGCCTGACTATAGAAAATATATAGAGATAGCTAATTGCATACTTATAATGAGAAGTCTGAGAACGTGTGGAATTACAACATGACAAAGTTCATTATACTGTAATCAGAGGTGGGTGAGGAACAGTCAGGGAAGCTTCCTGGAAGTGGTGGTCTTCCAAAGAAAGAACTAGAAAGGAAATGGTCAGTCTGGGAAAAGAACAACTGGTAAATAAAAAGCTATAGAAATCTATTCATTTTTTTATTGAAATCTATGCATTTTTTATAGCCATGTTATCGTTAAACTCTCTGAAAACTCTGCACTTTTTTTTTTTTTGGCTTATTTGAGTACAACATTTTTAAATCCACTGTATATAGTTTGACTCACTGCTTTCTTTTCTTTCCCACTCACCATATCATTTTCAATGAAAGGAAATTTGTAATAAGTTTGACAAAGTAATTTGCTGCCATCTAAAATGGCCTTCTAAGTGGTTTATGGTTAGTACCATTTAGATATTAGAAGTAGTTAGCTATTAGGTGGATTTCATAGTGGAACTTTTGGCATCTTCCATGACAGATCCTGATTTTGGTATGACCTCAATGACCCTTACAACTGATTGTCATTGACATACACTTGTAATTTGCTGCTTTAAAGAAAGACTCTTTGGGCTTAGAATGAACAGTATTCTAATGGCTGATATAGGTGAGCAATATTCAGAAGTAATATTAAGAGGTAGACATGTTATCTTTCCCGCCTATTTAGCACAACCTGCATTATTCTAGGAGACTCTGCTTTAATATTTAAGTTCATCCTGACCACACTGGCCTACATTTTTAGGTAGAAACATGATCACAAATTAGACTGTTGTGTTTTTTTCACATGCTAATTTTCCCTGGCAGGACAGGGAGGTATGGAGGTGAGGTACCTCTGTGAGTGAATTAAGAGGACAACTGGCTGACAGAAATTTTGAAATAAATGTAAGGAAATTTTTGGTTCTTCAGTGACAAAAGAAGGGGCTATCACTGACTTCAGTACACATTTGCCCTTTATTCTCTATTTTTTCCTTTTACTTGTGTTATTTTTAATTATTTATATCTTCTGAGGTATGAAGTTTACAAATTACTACCTAAAAAACTAAATGTAATACTGCATGTACCAATATTTTTAATATTGACCACCATGAGGAAGTTGGAAAATAATTGCATTGAAATTTTCACATTCATTAGAAAAATATGTTAAAGCTGAGGCACATTGGTAGTTTTTACATATGGAAAGGATTAATTTCCTCCTAATGAATATTTGCTAGTGTTTATCATATTAGAATTACTTGAGGGTTCTGTTTATTTGTATATTTTTATATAATTGCGGTGGTGATTACTTTTCTTTTGGAGCAGTGATTTAACAGGATTGCTTTGAAGATTATGTAAGATAATCAAAAGTGAAAAGAGCCTTATAAATTATAAGGTGTTATATAACAATTTTAAAGAAATTACAAGATGTGCATAGTTAATGAAAATGATTAGTCAATTTTGTTTTGCTTTTTTTATCATCTCACTACACATCTAAGAAAGAAAAATACAGTATTTAGTGGAATACTTATTGGAATTGTGTGTATGTATTTTGAGGAGAAATGATATTTTGCAAAATTGTTTCTGCAAGATAAGTGGTTTCAATAATTCATGTCTCATTTTCTATTTTACCATAAAATCCATGCTAATATTTGTGATGCACTGAGTTGTGTTCCCCCAAACTTCATATGATAAAACTCCAATCCCTAGTGTGCCTGCGTTTGGAGACTGGGGCTTTAAAGAGGTAACTGAGGTTCAAAGAGGTTCTAAGTGTGGACCCTAGCTCCATAAAATTGGTGTCAGCATAAGGACATCTGCCCAGTCTTTGTCCTTCTCAAGTGGACAACTAAGAAAGGTAAAGTGAAGACACAGCCAGAAAACAGCATCTACAGTCAAACAAAAGAAACATTAGAATTAGGAGCCAATAGTTCAGTCATGAAATTTGAATTCTATAATATTTTAAAAATGTTGGACAACTCCACCTTGATAAACCTCAAGAAATTCTGTTATCACTATTGTTAAATAACAGGTGTTAAGCTAACATATTCCTTTTCCTGCATCCCTGATGGATAGGGACCCATTCTATTGAGAAATGTCAGTGCAGAGAGCCTCACATCCCTATGCAACAGCTTGAACTAAGCTACACAATTTAGTTTATGTTGCATATATTGCAATGTCCTGATTTGGAAGCTACCCATGTTAAATAACCTTTATTACAAAAATGTGTTGTGCTAAATCTAAGTTTCTCTACTTGCAATATTAGAAGATGTGACTGGATTTGCACACTGAAATAAAATATATTTCAACCAATCATTACCCTTATCTCTAAAAGTAATTGTTATCACCAGTTGCTATTTTCTAGTGTAATAACATTAAAGTTATCAAGAATCAGGCTTATTTATTGTTATTGAGATGATTTTTGAAGCTAAAAGGACAAGTTCTAGATCCAGTAACTAAGATTTAAGTTATAAGAGCAAATAGAATGTATCAAGGTGTGGGTTGTCTAAGCACTTTTTAAATATTATTTCATTCAGTTCTCACAACTGACCTGTGGTTTCATAACTACCAGTTTTCTTTTATACTTAACTGATATTCAGGGAAGTTTAAGCAACTTTTCTCATATGACAGAACTAAATACAATAACTGTTCAAAATGAATACATTGCAGAAATTGACAGAATGAGAAACCTCTAAAATATTTACCAACTCTTAGATTTACCCAGTAATGACAATCATCATCATATTTGTGACAACATAAGATCTTTTAAATAGCTTTTGTATATTTAGAAAAATTGACACATCTGAATGAACCCTCTTCAGTGTAAAAGGCACAAGTTTTGCTTATCATTCCGATGAATTCCATCAATTTTTTTTCCCAAGCAAGATTTGAATTCAGAAATGAACAATTCAAGGAAAAAAGGTTTTGAGAGTGTTTCCTTTTTTTTTGTTGGCATCTTTGTAGCAGATATTTTTGGGTTCCAGGGTGACAGGTCAAGTTCTTGATGCAAAGTGGTGATGGTTCTGGCAATGTAGTAAAGTCAAGGTCTTGGCCAGGAGAGCTGAGAGGCACCAGTCAGTTTGGCCATCAGATCAGCACTTGGCGAGGTTTGGGTGTTGTTCCTGGAAGCTAAAGTCCATCTCTGCATCCTTTCCCAAGATTCTGTGAATTGCATAATAGCCTCTGAGAAATCTCTGTTCTCCTTGAAGTATTCAGAAAAGCTTTTGTTGTTTCCAACTAAGTATTTCTTATATACTTTCTCTGAAAAATCAGTCTCTGAGCAAAAGAGGGTGTATTTGTATTTTTAGTTATATGTCTTTAGTGGCACAGAGGTCAGATTTTTCTTCACCTCTTTAGCTCAAATTTAAACCAACCTAAGCTCCTTGGGGCATTGTATACTTCCCACCCCATTGATGATTTTATTCCCTTCATTAGTAATATTCTAATCCATAGACTTGATTTTGTAACATAGACACACATTCTAAGGCAGAGATACTGTCTGTTCTTGCTTCTAGTTTCAATTGCAGTTCAAGATACATATTTATTTTTTATAGCATTTTTTTCTTAAAAAATAATTAGAAAATTTCCAGTTCCATGGAAAATTATTATCACCAGGTAAGACTTTCCAAAAGAAAAGAATCTTTTAAGGACACTTCATCTGTAGAATTAAAGGAACCTTTGAAAAGAAATATACTGATTTTCACCAATATGGTGACAGAATCAGTAATTTAGCATCTTCTTCAACCAGCAGTTGTCACTAGATTGAGGATGTCTGGTATGGAAAAATGCTGCCACAAGTATTAGAAGCTGTTGCCATTCGTAAGAAATAAGAAAGCATAGGAAGTAAAGAGATAACTTTTTATCTTTGCTTTTTGCAAATGTCGCTTTAATTATAAAAAAAATCCATAAAAACTTAGGCATTTTTGAGAATTTTTACATGCCATTTGGCTACATTGTCTTTTAATTTATTGTTTTCAGTAAGATTACTATAATTGTATAGTATACAATTACTATATTGTTTTCAGTAAGATTCTGAGTTTGTCTCAGAAAGTATTTATCAATATTAATAATAAGATGAAATCCCCTACAGTGACAAGCCATACATTGGCCTAACTTTTCAAAGACTAAGACAAAGTTATATAGAACACTGATAACTTGTTTTGACTGTAATTTGTTTCTTTGCATACATTGATGACATAAGAGATATAACAATGTACAAAAATGAAAACATTCCTGGCCTTACAAAGCCACATTTTGTTGGTAGATTAAGCAAGGAAACATAAAATAAAGCAATGAGATTGCGTAGAATAAAAGTTGATTTTTTTTTGGTTATTTTCTAATGAATCCTACATGTACCTAAAACAATGGTATATAGAAAATTAAGTTTACTCAAAAAGAACATTTATAGGATAATCAAGTGTTAGAAGCATGAATTTATCAAACTAAAATAGCAAAACACACAAGTTACCAAAATTAAGGAATTTACAATATTTCATTCCAATAGCAATTTTCAGATGTTTGTCTCAGAGCTAAAGGCACTGGCATATTTTTATATTATCAGGATTGTGAAAAAAAAAATCAGTGATAAGATTATCTGTTGTTTGGGATTCAGGGATTTATAGGAAATATTCAGAATTTCATTCTTTTTGGAGACTAAAGTCAGACATGTCTGTTTTTGTTCATTTGAATTTGAATTGAATGTGTGTATATTCTGAATGTGTGTATATTCTGATTGCTGTGAAAGGCTAATTATTGATAAACTAAACTGATAATAATCATTGGTCAAAATGGAAACACAACTTTATTTAGCTGTAAACAAAACATTTTGCTGCTGCAGTTTAATACAGAATTTGTTTCCAACATTTGAGATTTTAAAAATGTCAGTACCGGACACAGCCATATATTGATAATGGATTTCTACTCTGTTGAGAAGAAGCTACAGCCTTTATTCTGGGCTCTGTACCTTCAAGTGTCACTCTCCCATTATATGTAGCCCCTTGGGGCCCTCCTCCCTGCTGAGTTGGAGAGAGATTTAATGGGCAACTTCTGCTCCAATACTTTCACCTTGACTGACCTTGGGTGAAGAATCATACATAAGGAGTCAAGAGAAAAAGTCATTTTGGAAGTGACTGGGCACTGGAAAGTGGAAGGAAGAGGGAAAGATATGATACTTGTTTCGGAAATGTTTATTTGCAGTCACACAAGATCAGGTCTCAAAGAGAGAGATGATTGTTGCACTTGTGAGAGGTGTGAACTTGAGATATCACACCTTGAATGGCATTCATGTGGTGGGAAAAAATTAATGTCATGGAATGAGTCAATTACCTGAAAGTGTTACAGGAAGAGAGAAGATGGACTCAGGCTGAGGCTTAGAACTTATCAAACAAAGTTAGACGTTAAGGAGGAGGTTCATTGGGTGTCATTGAAAGAAATATGTACGGCACAAATGAGTGTTTTTGTTTCCTATGAAAAGGAGGAAATTGTATCATAATTGTTCCATTTTATGTTTTCACCTGTTTGAAAGTAATTACACGTACTGGTATGACAAATTTTGAGGACGCATCTTTACATATTTAAAAAGTCACGCTTCCTTTGTCAGTGACTGATGGAAAGACACTGATTCTTAAAGTAAACAGATGATTTAGAAATGCAAAAAAAATTGCCTCTGCATTATTTATGACTGTGAGATTTTGATACAGAGTTACTAGTATCAGGATTAACTCAGAAATGTGCCTTATTAAATTACTCTTTTATGATGAATCATTGGCATTTCCCTAGATTTCTGGGAGAGTTCAGGACATAATTTAATTTTGCCAGGCATCATGAACTTTTCAATTGAATTGTGCAACCAGAGAATGATAAATCTGGAGAATTAGTCTAACCTCACTTAAAAGGTGAATTTTTAATTTTACAGACAATGCATTAATTCAATCTTCAAACTGAATAAAAAAACTGTACACGGATATTCAACAGCCTACGTGTGTACAATGCTAATCCTAATCGCCTCCCATTTCCCAAAGGTAACGGCTGTTGTGAGCTTGTTGCAAATGCTTCTAGAGAAATTTCTTGATCATTTACATATTTAGTCATGTTGAGGTCAATATAGTATTGATATGAAACATTCTTCAGTCTTATATTGACTGAAAATATAGATTATGGACTGATAATTTTGTTATGATAGCTTCATATAAAATATATATACATACACAAAATGATACTATATGCTTTCACAAAGTTTATGGGGCCTCTTCCTTCCACCTCCTGTTTGTCTTCTGCTGTTATAATGGTAATCCTTACCAGTGTTTCTGCTTTACAGCTCCTTACTGCATGGTACAGATTTCTACTGTACTGTGGATGTCTGATGAGTCACAGACATCTTCATCAAAATACAAAAGCTGAATCTGTTGTCTTCTCATATTCATCTGCTTCACTTTTTGATTTTCCTATTTTTGTTAATTGAAGTTACCTGTACATAGTCATCATAATGCTCTGATAGGATTATGATGTAATGATGATATTCAGGATAAAAGAAGACTTTCCAACAGGATAGTTAGATTGATAGAAAGGAGATAATTTTTTAATTAAAGAAAATGACACTCGCCCTCCTCTTCCTCTTCACAATCAGCAGCAGCAACATTATGGGCGCCTCTCAATGCATTGCAAATCCCACCGTGTTTACATTAAATTACATTAAATAATTTGCTCTTTTTTGGAGATGAAACTGGACAAACCAGGCAGTGTGAGTCTTTTGATAACTATTTGATAATATTCTTCAGGATTTATAAGAAAAAAATCATTGTTATGCGGTCATCAAGAATCATTTATTTCCGAGATGAGCTGTTAGCCATCTTCTTAGACTTTACCATAGTTCATCTCTGCCTTTAATTATTCCTTAACTTCTCAATGTTGCTTTATCCCTTCACCTCCATATTCAGTTTTAGTCCCTCTCTGCTTCATAGTTTCATGCATTAAATATATATGTATATATGTATGTATGTATATATATATATAATATAACATAGGAAAGGGGATATAAAGGAGCTTCATTTTAAGTACATATAAGTTCATTGTGAGTCTCTTTTGTTCTTTTGTGTTGTATCCATTCCAAAGTATCCTATCCTTTGGGGTTTATTGAGTTTACTTAAAAAAAATAGACCTGGAAAATATTTCAGGTCTATTTGACAATAGGGGGTAATCACATAAAATGTGGCCAGCTCCAGGAAGCTACTCTTAGTCTCAGAACCACTTTTTGCTTTGCAGTGTGATTTCTGTTTTCATTACTCAAGACCTCAAGATTGTGTTTAATTTGATTTGCCAATTGAGAGCAATGCGATACTTAATCAGCCTCCGTTTCCTGATCTTTCCCTCCCTGGCTCCTGACATTTCCCAGATGTATACATGACACACTCTCACATCCTGTTACCAACATTAAAATATTTCACCCTTGCAAATTGTCATTTATGACTGTTCCTCTATCCAGGTGTTGCAGAGTTCTCTATTATGCTGTAGCCTTGACTACTGTAAATTTATGTTAGTTCACATCATGTCTTTTTTTAGACAAAGTGCAAACACCTTGTCTTCAGTTTCAAGGAGGCTGTCATATAACACCAGAGGAAGCTGGCAACTTTATGGGAAATGCATGTGGAGCGTTCAGCATTCACTAGTGAATGATTGGAATGCAATGGAATTTTCAAAAGGAAGAAAATATGCTCCTGATGGAAATCAAAACAAAGTATAACATCAAGGGAAAAAAGTGTACACTTTCTCAAATTTTAAAAATGTGATTTGTAAAGAATAATTCTAGTTCCTATGAAAATGGGAGCCTCTGAAAGTTTAGACCAAGAAATTAGGAAGTAGGCTAGGAAAAAGCTGTACAACTGAGCATTTCTATATGGCAGCACAGTAGTCTCCCCCGCTGCAATAACTTGAGAGAGTATTTGTGGTAAGGTAAAAAGGAGGTCAGGTTATATTGTTGGGAGATGTTGAACAAGCATAATCTGATGCACTGAAAAAAACAAAGAGTCATTCAGTCACAATTCCTAGTGTTACAAAAGAGAAAGGAAACTAATATTAAAAGTATATTTGTCTTAGAACTCCTCTCAATTCTTTATTCTTTTTTAAAAAAGATTTATTTATTTATGCATACAGAATTTGGGTACAGGTCAGAGAAGGCGGAGCGTTGAGAGGCTTCACCAGAGACAGAGTGGGGAGCAGAACAGGCTGACTGATTAAGTACACTGCTGAGGGAGCAGTGGGTGAGTCAGGAGAGGTCTCCGCGCCATGAGGGTCACTTCCCTGGTGTGGCAGGGCTCAAACTCATGCTGCAGTGGTGTTAGCTTCTTAGTGCTGTGCTTTAACACGCAGTGCCACCAGGGAGGGCCCTGACTTCTTTATTCTTAATTCTTATGACTTGTGGTTAGCAAACAATTTTGGCATGCTTTTTTTTTTTTTTTTTTTTTGCTATAAATATATGTCATTGCTGCCCTATTTACAAACGCTAAGGATAAAGATATGGCTTAACTGACCAAGGACAGAGGTTTGGATTAGAAAATTGTGATACACAGACACACTGGAATAATACTGTTATATAAAAAATTATGATCTCTTACCATTAGTGACAACATCAGTGGAACTGGGGAGGAGAAACTAAGTGAAGTGAGAAAGAGCAGGACAAGTACTGGATGATGTCACGTACCTAGTCCCGCCCACCCACACTTCCGGCTCCGTCCCTCCACCTGCTCCCTCTATCTTCTCTGTCCTGTGACTCATTCCTGTCTTCTTATTTTCAGTAAATTGCTTACATTATACTGAGATATAAAGTTAGCAATAACATCGTGTTGGTGCATTTTTAGGAGGATAATTTAAAAGTTGTTATATATTCCAGTAAAATGGATATTTTATTAAATTGTTAGCTTTAATTTTTGCCTCACATTTATAACTTTTAGTGAAAAAAATACTTACATATGCCATTGTGAGTTTATTATCCCTTTACAGTGCAACAAAGTTGTTTTGTATCAGCATCTTAGTCAGCTGACATGATACTAAAACTATAAGAATGATTATTAAAAGCGGAAAGTAGAAATAAAAGGTAGAAGATGCAGGAGCTGACAGAAAACTAGTTATTGTTACTATAAGTCCTGTATTTTATTAAAATTCTAGTTAGTTTATGCCACTATTATTTGGTAAAGACAATGACATTTTTTTCTTTTAGTTTTTGTATTCAATAGCACTGAATTGTGTTTCCAAAAGTGATTAGCATTTATTATTCTTAGTGAAAAAAATGACAATTTGAAGTATACCTTTTAAATAGAATTACTATATTTCCATAGTTTTTATTCTGTTCATAGTCTTACCTTTTTATTAGAAGATTTTTGTATATATTTTTAAGTATTTCATGACACCTAATACTGTTTACTGATTTATTACTTAATGTAATTTTTGTTTCCTAGTTTTTTTTTAATAAGAGGAATACCTGAAATATCATAGAGTTTATTAAACTGGAGTAATAATTTTATTATAAAATCCAATTCAGTTGTTAGTACTTTTCATTGATTATACAAAGGCATTTTAGTTTGACAAAAATAATAGTTTATTTCATTGACATTTAAATTTAATTTTGGATTATTAAAACTACTATCTGTGATAGGATGGTTTTTGAAAGAGGGCACATGATCTATTTTGAAGAATATTTGGACCGTTTTAGTGAAAATTCAAATTGAATCTTCAGACTAAAAACCACATAGTGAACATTAGACAAAGGTGCATTTCTTTGCCCATCAGGTATTTAATACATGAGCAATAATACTATATAGCAGGGTGAGCAGAACTGGAAAATTTCTCAATCCCAAATATAACTTTAAAACAATCTATTCTTACAGTTATATATTTTGAACACTAAGATCTTGAGTTATCTGAACATCAACAATTTTATCACCTCATTTCACATTAATAAAATATTGGGAAATTATTGTGGAACGTTAAGGAATGTGAAATATCCAGGAGTTCTTAAAAACCTCTGGTAAAATAGACAGCAGGTTTTTAATATGGTACTTGCTCCTACGTTATCATTGTGAAATCAGATTTCATTTCTGCACGTTTCCATAGCAACAGGAAGAAAAAAGGCCTCTGCTTCACTGATCCTTCGTTCTTCATAAAATATCTTCTCACTTTACCTTAAGAAACATACATATGCTACAGAAAAACAGTTCTTGAATTTTAAGTACATGTTAGATTTTTGTATACCATGAATCACTATGTTGTGGCACTGCAAGGAATTCCAGACCCTACAAACTACACACAGCTTCCCTATTTCTATTTATGATAATTTCTATGTGTCTGTCTTTCTCGAAAATTAATTCTACAGACTGTCTTCTTCCAAATCCATATCCTTTTGTTTTCTTCATCTCAGCTCAATGAATTATAACACAATTATTTCCATAGATATTGGAAAATCTCTTGACAAGTTTCAACATACATTCATGATTAAAAACTTTAAAGAAAATAAGAATGGAGACATACTTGCTTGGACTGTACATTGTAGTCATTATTATAGAAGAAATAGCATTAGCTGGAGCAACTGAATAGGGAGGTCAATTAGACATAAGAATAGTTAGAGAAGGATTAAAATTTTCTAATATTATGAAAGTATAATTTGACTTGAGAGATTTATGATATCTAGCTTAATAATTAATAAATTTAGCCAGTTGTCATATAACAGCCTTCACATATACAGATAATTAACAAAGGGTATAATATTACAGATAATTCAATTTAGGATGCAACAAAGTGATTAAATACATAGAGATAAATTTATCAAATAAATATTTGAGATTTTTAACCACTTCAAAAATATATGAATAAACAAGGGAAAGTAGAGTAGAAAGCTCAAGCCTGTAGCAATATATACATAGTAAAATATTCCATTCTGATATGAACAAATAATTAAATAGTAAACAATATTTCTTGAATTAACAAATGTAAAATGAAATAGAAATCACCAAACAGTGTGTTAATAACTACGGCATACAATATCTAATGATGGAGGAGAAATATTGGATAAAAAAATTAAGGAAAAAACTAGGATACTTAATAAAGCCAAAGACATCTTTCCAGAAAATATTCAAAGAGAAAGATTAGTAGCTTTTTTTTTTTAAAGATTTATTTATTTGTGCATACAGAACTGGGGTGCAGGCCAGAGGCTCAGGGGCAGTGAGAGGCTTCACCAGAGACAGAGTGGGGAGCAGAACAGGCAGATTGACTACATACACTGCTGAGGGGAGCAGCGGGCGGGTCAGGAGAGGTCTGCCACGCCATGTGGTCACCTCCGGGGCAGGCGGGAATCGAACTCATGAGGAAGCGGCTTTAGATTCTCAGTGCTGTGCTTTAACCCACAGCACCACCAGGGAGGGCCAGATTAGTAGCTTTTTAGTGAAGAAAGCCAGAAGATAAAATTTGAAACAACACAATTAACCTCAGCAATACTGAGAGACACTGATACCGTAAGTACTGTTAAATGATGTCACCAGAAGCACATGATGTCATACTGATGATATTCTTACCCAGAAAAAAAGTACTACTTGTTTTTTTTTATGAGAAAACATCAATTAAGTAAAAATGAAGGGTATTTTGCAAAATGACTTTCTTGTATTCATCAGTGTCATGAATTATAGACAAAGACAATATCTTTGCTACAGACGAGGAAATGAAGGACAAATAGCAACAAAGAAAAACATTAAATCCTACAGGTGACCTGGAACAGAAAAAATGCATTAGTGTAAAAATAAGTGAAATTCAAATTAAGTAAGGTCTATGCTTTCATTAGAGGTAATTCGTGAATCTTAATTTCCTGGGTTTATAATTGGACAATACAAGATGCTAACCCAAAGAGAAGCTAGATGAGAGACCTGTGGCTATTATCTGCAAATTTTTGTCAGATGTTTTGTAACTAAAATTAGGTGAGAATAATTCAAAAGGAAAAACTCCCTTCAACCACACATTATTGTGCAAATTATTGAAATATGCTTTACTTGATATTACTTTGGCCCTAGTAATGTAGATTGTGAAATTACTCTCAGCATCCTCATTATTTTTTAATAACACCAATTATTTTTCTAGGTCAATTAGAAAGGCTAATGACTTCCTGAGTCTATAATTCTTTATCTCATTCCCTAAAATCTTCTCTGGAATTTATACTTAAATTCCTGCAACTTGCATAGTAGATCTGTATACAATTCATTTAGTATCATTGATGTTATAAAATATTATTTTCCTAACGATTCTTCTTGTAAAATGAGGGTCTTTTATTTCATATAAGAATTTTAGTTATTCAACTGACTTCTCTCTTCCTCTCTCTCTATATAATATATAAAACTAATAGAATTATATTATTTTGTCATATAAGTATTTCAACAATCCACTAAATTTTATGAGATAGTTGGTATCTGTGCTGTGATGGCTATGTATTTCACACTCATTAAAGCTTTGTATTATGGTCACAAATGGGTGTGTCTTACATCAATTGTTTTGAGCCTTGTTATTATCTCTTCCAAAATAATTTTAGTGTAAGAACTAGAGATATTTTTACTATCAGATAATCAAAGCTTTCTAAGTCATGGAAATTTATGATTGTTTTCTTGGGACTTACTAATCTCAAGTCTATTCACATGAGTGGAAGGAAGCTCATGTCCAGGAAGAAAATATCCTCCCTGTATGCTCTGTAAACTGCTTATCTTGGACATCTGTTCCACAACACTCCCAGGTTTAGGACAAATTCTTGATCCTTTTCTTGAATAGTTTCACAGCTCATCCATTGTCATATCCTAACCAAAATTAAACAAGAACTGCTGTATAGCTCTTGTGAAGTCATTTTATTTTGGTCCCAGAGAATTAAATTGTAAGATTTCACAATAGTAAAACTTGGATCACACATTCCTGGATATCAAAGGAACCATCAAAGCATGGTTCCCAGAAATGCAGTTCTCTGTTCAATTCCTGTTATATTACTGGACAAATAGCGTATCTGCATTCCAAATTTTTCATCACTCATACTGGCTTTATCTTCTGCCTTTCATTCTCCCTAAGTAATATTTCACTGAACTTGTTAACCTTTGCTAAGTCATGCTGTAGCAGTCAGCGATCTCAGTATCTCAGTGGTATATACATAGATAGGATTCTCACTGTTGCTGTATTACTGACTCAAGGTTGCCTGTCATTCACTTTATTTCTTTCCACTTAATGAGTAGTCATGATCTAGAACGGTCTTGATATTATGATAAGAAAAATGGAAGACCCACGTGGTATCTCATACAACTGTTCAGACACAGTATACATCATCTCTAGTACACGTCAGCCCATTATTTGGCTATGACTGATAACCTGTAAAGAGAGGATTCAGTAGAAAAGGGATACTTTCATAATAATACAATCAATTGTTGTTATCCTCTTGATAAAACATTTGCTTTTCTTCCCACTCAAATAAATATACTCACCCCTTGCCAACAGAATTAACACAAAAGTCCCAATTCTAGTATATAGCGCAATCTCATTATTGTTCCTGTGTGGATCCTCTTTACCTCTAGACCTATTAACTATAAAGTTATTGTTTTATATTCTCCCACACACAAAAAGCAAGGCCTTAAAAATAAAATAAAATAAAATAACAGCAAATCCCAACATGTACTTTCTCAGAAGGGAGAATTAAAGCTGCCAAGGAATCTCTGGTAATAGTTGGTATTTATAACATTTGTCTTCCACCAGCCATTACATGCATTCTTAACCTCAACTTGTATCTTACCTAGTGAAAGTGATCCAAACCATTTTTAAACATTTATCTTGATATAATGCACATTAACTAAAAGTTACAAGATTACTATGACTCCCATATATCATTCATGTAGAATCACCAATAATAGACTTTTTTTTTCAAATTTTCATTCCCAGCATCTCTGTTTATATAAACATATATCTCATTTTTTCCAAACCACTCAAGAATTAAGTTGGTGAATTCATGTACCTTTATCATTACCTCCTTTCCAGGTATTTTCTAATAACAAGAACATTTTCTTACCCTCCGTATCATTATTAAGATTATGGAATTTATTAGAGGTAAAATACTCTTCGGTGATCCAAATGTTGAATCCTCAAGTTTCTATATCATGAATTCTCTTGCTTCTTTGACTGTTTTTTTTTTTTTTACACCATTCCCCTTTACCTGTGGATTTGCAAGTATTACAGTTGCCTTAGAGAATCTCCTAGATTCTGACACCATCAGAATATTAACCCTTTTCAATTTCAGCTGGCAAAACTATTGACAGAGGTTAATGTTTGCAGATGAAAGTAGGGTTAATGTATTTGGCGTGTATGTATGTGTTTTCTTGTATCTTTTTTACAATGAAAATGCAAAAGCAATACTATTAGGAGTGTTTTAATATAGTACATCACTATAGAATAAGTAAATACATATTATTTCCTTTCATAAATGATAATATCCAAATTATAAGTGTAAAAATAATAAAAAAAATGTGTGGCTACATAGATGATGTCTTGCCTGGAGACCTGCATCCTTGTAACCTGCAGCAGCATGCTAAACTTTTGTGCCCTACTTTTATTTTCCATGAACATGTAATCACAGTTACACCAACTGAATGGAGTAATTCCTTTTTTTTTTTTTAAAGAATACATAAGATAATTTACACAGGAAACTAGAACTCATGAAAGTGCTTCTAGTTAACATTCATCATTGTTAGCTATTGTTAAATTTGATGATGAAAGTCCCAAATTGAATCTTCTGGGGGGATGTAAATTGGTTTGTTCAGTACTTTTTAAAAAATTATTTATTTATTTATGCATACAGAACTGGAATATAGACTAGAGGTGCAGTGAGAGGATTCACCAGAGACAGATTGGGGAGCAGAATAGGCAGGTCGATGAAGTGCACTGCTGAGGGGAACAGCGGGCAGGTCAGGAGTGGTCTGCTGTGCCATGTGGGTCACCTCTGGGCATGGGGATCAAACTCACACTGAAGTGGCTGCAGCTAGTTTGCAGTGCTGAGCTCTAACCTGTTGTGTCACCCTGGAGGGCCCAATTATTAGTGCTTTTTTAATGGCAAAACTGTTCTCTTTGGCAAGCTGTCCCATCATGTTAGCATATAGCAATGTGGGCATTATTAAACTAGTATATAATGAAAAACTGAAATAGTGGATATAGGGTTCTTAAACATAACAGTATGATAAAACACACACACACACACATACACACATACACCCCTCTTTTTTTCCTCCTAATGTTCACTGGCCTGATTCACTAAGAGCTGTAGAGACTCAAACTTAATTGAACAGCAGAGACTTTTCTGTGACTTCCATATTATATATTTAATTGTGCATTTTCTGTTGACCCAGCATTGGTTGACAGCACTCTGTGATTCTGGGATAGGATCACATGTCTTCATGTATCTTTTACCGCACACCTCCCACCATCAAAGCACTCAGTCCTCTGAACTTTATCTTGGGAGTTGGGAACACCTTGTAGACATAGGCAAGTCAGTGTGCAAATCATTTGCCATTTTTATTGTGCAGATAAGAAGGAGGGTTAGATAGTGGTTCAAAACAAGGCCAAGGTTTGTTTCAACTCAATTAATTGAGCTATTTAACTTTATCAGTGATATACAAATACATATTCTAACATCTAATCCATGGTAAGATGAGGCATACATACAATATTTACTTTGTGTTATGTTTGCATCAGCAGAGTGAAAATTTAAAAGGAATTTAAACAAAAACCAAACAAACAAGGACAAATGCACATCCCACTCTCTCTGACATCACTGCAGCTTCTAGAAACAGTTGCTTTTACTGATTTCAAACAAAGCAAAGAAAACATAAATAAACGAACTGAAAGAGTTTTTCTTCCTTTGGGAAAATGACACTTATAATGCCACCACAATATGTTTCCTTAGCTATCCTTCAGGTTAAAAAAAAAATTAATTGGAAGGCTTTCTGTTTTAGTTTTTAAAATTGAAACCTGTCTTCGAGGACTCCTCTTCTTTGATCTCAGTAATCATCCCAGCCATCATCTTTACCACCTTCTCAGCCTCCCTCCGTCTTGTTTGCGGAATTCCAAAGTGACAAGTCCTAGTCTCCCAGAACATTCGATCAGTGACCAGAGGGCTGGTTCTCCTTTTGTTCAAACAATGTCAAAGATATTTATTTCAAGAACCAGTTAAAATTCTTCTGTTTTAAACCTCTTCAGGGAATCGTTATTCTCTGTGTGGCATTTGTTTATTTAACTCTTTTCCTACCATTCTCTTGGATTCTTTGATTTTTTGTTTCCAACTTTTCTTTCTATGAGCTGCAGAAACCAAGAGAAACATATGTGGACAGCTCTTACCATATCAAGAAACATCCTCTCACTTCTCTAAAGTGCCAACATTCTGGTTCAGAATTTTAAATTAAAATAAAGCCCCATGTCTTTCTCCTTGCTGTGGTTAATACTTCAGTATGGAGAGATAATGGAGTAAGTGGGGGAAAATGGAGATATAATTAAAATAATAAAACTGTTTTAAAGAGAAGAAAAGAGTTTGGGAGAATATGGAATACCCTCAATGCTTTCCAACAAAGTGCTTTTAATCACAAATGAGTCAAAGTATTATTTGTAACGGTTACCCCCAAAATAGAGTGAGCACAAACTTAAAACTCAGGAACATTTTCAAAGCAATGTAAATGGCTGGCATCACAAAATAGCAGAAGAGCAAATACAATTTAAAATTCCTTTAATTACAGGTAGCCAGTTAACTTGTGTATAAAGAATTATGAAGGTGGAAAATCATTTTGTAGCATATATGTAACTGGAATTTAGCACATATCAAAACAAATGACTCAAATCCTATTAGTTAATCTCATGCCAGGTGCCTCTAGTTGTAAAACCTTATCTAAAACCTTATCTAAAAGGAGGTGAGGGGTCAGGTGCATTTGATAGACAAATTTGGCCAAATCTCTACCAACCATAAATTCCTGTCCCTGTTGTTAAGCAAAAGTTGTCAAAGCCCAATCAGGATCCCATCTCAGAGTTCCTGTTCCCTCAAACTAAGCAACGATTATATCAGCAGCCTTAGTGCAGTGTCCTCTGTATACCTCACACTGTGTGCTCTCACCTCTAATAAAGCTTCATCTCTAACTCACTTCTGATGGTGCCCACATATATTTTATCCTGCATGTAAATCAGGACTGTCTGGGGTCCATCAGCACCCTGGGCCCTAACTATACCAAAGAAATACTTTCACAGGAAATAACCATCAGTGGATGCTAAAATTTTTGGCAAGCATAAAATGAAAGCAGGAAATTTATATGCTGTCAAAGATGTATCTTACAAATTGCTTATGAAGAGAGAAACTATAGTGAAGAAATCCAATTTTATCACCTGTGTCAAGTTTTCATTAACATCACTGGGAATGAGACATAAAGATCATGTTCCTATTAACAGGTTGTCTTGGAAGTGCACAAAATAACTTCTGTGGCATTTTTTTCAAAAAAAATACAACCTAGATGTAAACATGAGGAAATTGCAAACATATGCAAATGAGAGATGATAGACACAATAACTATTCTTCTTTCTTGTGAAGTGTGAAAATTTGAAAAAAACAAGCAGACTGTCACATATTTGAAGGATATTAAGGAGACCTGAAAACTAAATGCCAAGTGTGGTCTTGGTTGAATCCTGGACCAGAGGGAAAAAATAGTGAGGCAAGTGGTGAAACATGAATAAATTCTATAGATTTAGTTAATAATAGTTTATTAGTTTATTTCCTGGGGTTTGATAACTACAATATGGTTTTATAAGATAGTAGCTTTTGGAGAAACTGGGTAATGATATAAAGAAATTATTCATAAACGTTTATGCTTTGGTCCGACCGGGGTGTCCAATGGGTTAAAATGCTTGTACTATAAAGCTACCCATTGTGTTATGAGTTCAATTCCCAGCCAGGGAGGTAATCCACTCAGTGTGGGTGATTCCTCTCACCCCCCTATACCTCCGTCCTTCACCCTAGTTCCTGTATGCAGAAATAAATAAGTCTTTAAAAAACATTTTTACCTTTATTTGTAAGTCTGAAATTATTTTGAAGTAAACTTTTAAAAATCGGAATAACTTGTGTATAAGCACACATGATAGTCAATTAAAAGCATGAAAGTTTACAGATCAACTCAAAGCTTGTTTTTATTTTTTTGTCATTTTGTTTTTCTCAGTAGAAAATATCATTCTTACAATTGAAAACAAATCAAAGTAGAACCATTTATCTATTGTCCCTAATCTCTTCCTAAAATAGAAAACACACACATGCACCCCTACCATTATATGGTTTTTAGGCTATATTGTGAGACGTGTGACACTATTCACATTTTTTATTTTCACTCAGACTGACTCAAAGGGAAGGTACCAAACTGTTACTATGCATTAAAATAAAATATAGAGTTTAGAAGTTGATAATTACCTCCAGAATCTAAAGTTTGCACAGTCTAGTTAGAACAATAACTTAGTTCTTACCTCCAAAATCTAAAGTTTGCATAGTCTAGTTACAACAATAACTTAGTTCTTTCTAGATGATAATTTTCCTACATTTTTTTGTCTATATATCATACATGCCTAGAAGATGGTGGGAATTGATCAGAAAGGTGATTTCAGCATTTTATCCTCTGATGTTGAATTTGGCAAAAAAGAACAATCCAATACAGGACAAACTGGGGACATTGTGTAAAATGTTAAAGCTGAATCTGCATGAAACATGTTTATGTTTATTTGACCTTGCCTTAGAAGGTTCTCTAGTCACTGAAGATCTAAGAATGAAGAAAAAGGAAGGGTAGCTTGCAGGGAAGTTATTATAATGGCTGTAAATTACATCTTCAGAAAATTCTGTCATCTGATTATTCAACTATCTGAAATCAGCTCTATTTTTCTCAATTATTTTTATGGAGTGACCTTATAGGTCCTTATCATGAGTTTAGAAAAATCAGAATAACTTGGAAATTTCAATGTAATATGTAGCAATTTTTGAAAAAAGTCTTGTTTTTCGGCATCACCTGTCTGAAAGACTACCCATCCAGTGTGTGGGAATGTTGATGAAGGTCAGCATGTCCAAATATATATTTTTCATCTAGCTGATAAATTCTTACTTTTTTTTTTGAATTATTTATGCATACAGAACTAGAATACAGGCTAGAGATACAGAGGCGGTGAGAGTATTCACCAGAGACAGAGTGGGAAACAGAATAGGCTGATTGACAAAGTCCACTGCTGAGGTGAGCAGTGGGTGAGACAGGAGAGGCCTTCTGTACCATGTGGGTTGACCAGGAGGTGGAACTCCTGCTGAAGCAGCTGTGACTAGCTTCCTACTGCTAATCCTTAACCCATTGTGCCACCAGGGAGGGCCTGTTAGCTGAGTAATCCTTTAGCTCTGTGTCCATGTTGGTTTTATTTGCCATAATCATCTTTATAGGAAGATGTGTGTCTGCTGTGTCTGCTATATTGAATTCAGTGCTCATAGTAAGCCCATGTTTCCATATGTCAGGCTTACCTGGAAGATATATCTCTTGTACTCCTCCCAAGAGTAAAGGAGGGGAAACTTACTGTTCAGAAAAGTGCCAAGATGATGGAATGTGTTGTTAATAGGCCCTTTTTAAGGGCCCATGTCATTTGCTGACTATAAAATCTCAATTAACTTTTGAAAAATCATTTTTCAGCACTAGGAGGTATTAGATAGGAATGCCCCCTGACAAAATGGGGAAGAGGATGGGATGGACCACAGCATTTTCTTTTGCTTAATATTATTGATACAGAAGAAATAAGCATTTAGGATGCCTCCACTTGATTTTTAGTTTAGTTTCCATAAGATTTTCTGAATATTACAGTTTTACATTTTCCTGTTTTAACTTTGGTGGTAGCTGCAGAACAGATGACGAATACAAAGGAGCATTTATTGAAGTCTTTCCCATAATTCCCTTGGCCACACTAACTCCTCCAAGACTGATCCATTCTTCCTCAATAATAGTTTTAACTTCTCTATAAAGTCGATACATGTCCTGATTTTTAAACTGAAGTAATGAAATCTTGTGGGGAAAGAATAGACCATATAAAGAAACTTATCTGTGTATTCATAGGGTCTTCCCAAGGTGAGCGTTGGTCTTTCAGTAGGAAAAAATATATTAGCAAAACCTTCTATACAAAAAGCCACAGGAGAGTACACAACTAAATTTGCACAAAACCATGCATTTCCTACAGGACCAGCCAGCCCAAATCTTGGATATTTTTGTAATAAATAAAATCATTCTAAATATCGCTGGAGAGTGTAGCATTTTCCTCCTGTCTACAATACATTCTGACCATTCTAGAAGTTTCTGATTGATTATCAGTTCAAATATAAACACCCTAAATTGACTCTAACTTTTCAAATTACAGGTGTATCTCTTGTGTTGAATAATGCTGTTGGCAACCAACAGGCTAATTAATATTTGATTAAAATAATTCTTCAGAAAAATCAGACACCATCTTCCAGCTTTGTCTGTGATTCTTGTGTTTTGAAAGAAGGAAGAGGGAGTGTTAGGTGTGGATGAAGGAAATAGGTCACAGGTATGAGACAGTCCTCAAGGTGACTGATTTTTTTGGTGTACAAGATGCTGCTTCACAAGTCTAAGTGGATATGTGCTTCTCTCAGTCCCCTAAAATATTAGTGTCCATATGGTACTTAGTGAGATGAATTGGGATAATGTTATATAATTAAAGTTAGTAATTAAATGTAAATATTTGTAAGGAACTTAAAGTCAGTACTTGGCAAATAATATGCTGATGCAAATCCCCATAAGGAAATCTTAAAAATTACATTCATAGATCAAGCTATTAGGTTTGACTGACAGCCTCAAATTGTCTCATTGACAGAGGCTCTTCTAGCAAATATACATTAAAGTGATGAAAATAATGTGTGTTCTTAAGGCATACTCATAATGGAAGAGTATGCATTGTAAAATATATTATGAAACCCATTATTTCCAGAATTTTGCATATATATTTTATAACTTACTGGGATTCATATAAGTTTGCTATTAGTTCTTTTTGGGCAGGGACTATGGCTTATCTGGCTTTATTTTTAGAACCAGGTAGAAATCAGGAATATACTCAGCACCCTATAAAGTATGTTAACACCTTAAGGTGGGTTTGGGATCCTGCAAATATATATTCACTTTCATTTCCATTTTAATTAAAAGCAAACAATTGCAACAGTGCAAGGTTGATCGAAATGGGCACATAAATTCTTTAAAAACCTCACTTCCATCACTATATAACGAGTTAAATCCTGGATCAGAAGTGATGCTGTGGAGGATAACATGGTGGTGTTGAAACATTAAGTCAATGGTTGTTGGTTTTGGCAGAAACACTGTGGGCAGAGAAGGCAATTCCATATCCAGAATAAATACCCATTCAGTGTGTACAAAGCGCAATCCTTCTGTGGTGGAAACGGCTCTCGGCAATCAGTTACCAATCAGTGTTTTATGGGTAACTCGGGGCCAGCGAGGTTCTCTGCCTTATTTAGATGCTAGGAAGTTATTTGCTATATTTCATAGCTACTTACAAAAGTCAGATACAAAGGATTTGTATCGCACAGCCCAGCAATTCCCTGAGACTAATACTTGTGTTGGTTTCCTTCTCCCCTGAAGGATGAGCCAGAGGAACCAGGCATATGAGACAGATGCAATGAGTTTGTGTATTAGTTTAGGGACCTAGATCTCCTCTAGTATGTTGTAAATCCAGTGTTCCTTTGCTCCGTATGTAAACATCATCTCAGTTATACTGGGCATGGTATAAACCTTCATCACCAGTAAACTCATTCTCAGTTAAGACTCCAAATAGCATAACGAGGCCCACCTGCAGTAATGGCTCAGCTCTACCCTGCAGGCCAGGAACCAACCCACAGCACACGTTTTGTCTTATTATTATTGTTAGGAAGCTCATTTGATGTTAAACCCACAAGAGACTCCTCAAACATGCTTTACCACTATTCTTTTTTAATGCTAATTGAAATAAGCTAGAAGAGAAAGATAAATATTGGATGGTGTCATGTATATTGGCATATAGAGAACCCAACCAAAGACAAACTGAAATTAGTCCTTGAAAACTGACCGTGGATATGAGGCATTCAAGGTGGGAGGAGACAAAAGAGGAAGGGCAGAGAGAGAAGAAGGGAGGGAGATGGGAAGAGCGGAGAGGGAGGGAGGGAGAAGAGAGAGGAATAAATGGACTATAGTGGAGCCCTAGGGTGTATGGAGGTGAGAGAACTACAGTGACCACTGGTAAGGGGAGAAATCTTTTCTTGTCAAATATTAATAAAGTTGTAAACAGTGCTATTTCATCAATAAAATTATAAAAACAAAGATTTACCTTTATTCTTAAGTTAATTAAAATTTGCCCAACACCGTCCCTGGTCTTCATTGTTGACCATTGCTCCCACACCCTACCCCCTATCTTATACTCAGAATCTTCCTTCCTTTACTCATATATGCTGGATGTTAAAATTATTTCTTTGTTGAATCATCCATTAGGTAAAGGCTTAAAGGCCTAATATTTGCTTTTGTCATTCTTACTTGCCTTACTGCTGATAACTCCACAAATTTCTTCCATTTTGTGGTAAATGGCAAAGTTTTAGTTTTTCTTGTGGTTGACCAGTATTCTATAGTGTGGATATGCCACAGTTTCTTGATCCAATCGTCCATGATGGGCACTTGGGTTACTTCTACTCCTGGCTATTGTAAATAGGTCTGCAATAAATTTTGTAGAGCATATGGCTTTATGAGTTGATTATTTGGATAGATGTCCAAGAGTAGAATTGCCGGGTAATATAGTTTATACTTTTTAAAAAGATTTATTTATTTATGCATACAGAACTTGGGTATAGGCCAGAGGTGCAGGGGCATTGAGAGGATTCACCAGAGACAGAGTGGGGAGCAGAACAGGCAGATGGATGAGGTACACTTCTGAGGGGAACAGAAGGTAGGCTAGGAGCGGTCTGCTGTGCCATGTGAGTCAGTTTCTTTTTCAACAGTTTTAGAATCTGAGGAACAAAAAGCATAAAAGTAGACTAGAATGGTGGTACTATTACCAGAGAAACACACTTTACAACTTTAGGCATCTGATTTGTAATCTTTTATTTTTTGGATTATCATGATTGGATTGATTATAACCTTTCAGAGGAAACAAGTACTGTGTTTCAAATACTATGATAATCTGTGAGAGTATAACTGTACACTCTAAGTAATATTCTCAGAATATCACTTTTACCAATAAAATAAATTCTTATATCATTACTTCAAAGAAAGAGAGGGAAAGTGAGATTTACAGGCTATAAAGTATTATAATTTGCTATATTTCATTTCTTGCAGATTACATAATCTCTCTCATTTAACAAATGCATGTAATCGTCATATTATTTTGATTCTTATTCAATTGAAAATACTCCAAAAGTAAGAAAATCAAAAACATTCTACCCATATAATATCATTGGACTTTATATATAAAAACAAGTTGAAACTCATGCCTTCATTTTTGATAAAGAGGTAAAATATAATCAGAACTGTCAGGAAATCTTAAAATGTAGTACAGGTTAAATATTTTTGGTCAAAATTCTCCATAAAATATTCTGAATTGCACTCTATTTTGAGACAAAGATTTAATCCTATATTTGTAACCATGGTGAAATCGTAACAAGGGTTTCTCAGAATGCTCCTTTTGTATTTTTTATTATACTTTTTGGTTCCCTTTTAGAGCCTGAATGCTTTAATTGTCATCCCTTAGCATTCAAGGGAATAAATGAAAAGGCTTTAGGTGAAAGAAGTGATAGGTTTTCTTGGATATACATCAAAGGAAGATAGCTCTATGTTATTCCCTCTGATTTTCTTTAGTTTTGAAGCATTAACAAGAGCCATCAGATAACAAACATCCAATTCAAAATGAAGAAGAAGAAAGTTTTCACTAACATAAAGTGAAGTTATCCTTGAGAGGAGGAAATTTTTTTGAGATTTATTTATTTATACATAGGAGAACTGTGATATAGGTCAGAGGTGTGGGAGTGAGAGGCTTCCCCAGAGACAGAGTGGGGAGCAGAACAGTCAGATCAACTGAAATACCCTGCTTAGGGGAGCAGCGGGCAAGACAGGAGAGGTCTGCTGTACCATGTGGGTCACCTCCCTGGCCAGGGATCAAACTCATGCTACAGTGGCTGCAGATAGCTTCATAGTGCTGAGCTTTAACCCATTGTGCCACTAGGGAGGGCTCAGAGGCAAATTTTGTAAGGGCTATCTCTGGGTATACAAGTAGCTCTAAATGAATCAAAGTGCTTTCTTTTTACAGATAATCTTTGTTGAGATAATGACGACACCGTGCCTGTGGGCAAACCTATGACAGAATTATACTAGTCTCTAGAGTTCCATCAAAATTGTGTCAATGAAAAGAGTTGAGTGGTGACAAGCATGGTAAATGCCAGTGTTAAGTTCACCTTTCTGCCATTTTGCTGGACAACAGAGAGTATAAGTTGAGAGATTCTCAGTCTCACATAGCTGAGGCTTTATCTCTGCTACTGCCAACCTCTCCTGACTACTCCCAGTAACCATTTGTGGTTGTTTTTAGTAATTTAATGAAATTCCTGTCTTTATGGATTTGGGTATGATGATTAATAATAGTTACAACCTTTTGCCCACATGTTTCTTGCAGGCTGCAGTCTGACTGAAACCAAATATGCAACAGACACTAATGTAGACATATTCCTGAGAGATTATCCAGGCATATCTAAACATACTCGTGCTTAATGGAAGTTATAGGTGGTAACCATTAACAATGCCTCCCTGGGTGCCTTGTTCACATGCATTCATATATTGTTTTTATTTAAAATACAAGTGCTATTGGGTCAGTTTCTTTTCGGTTTGTGTGTGTGTGTGTGTGTGTGTGTGTGTAAGAATGAGTACAATTTCTGATCTTATGCCAGTTACCCATATATCAGTTAGAAATATTCTACTATTTAAGAAAATCCAGTGCCATCTGCTGTAGAAATCTAGTGTCCTTTCTGATACTTAAAATATTCAACAAAAGCCTCAATAAAGATTGTAAAAATCACAGGGCAGTGTAGTCAATCACAGGGGTCACTGAGTACAGATGACCAGATGGGCCAGACTGGAGCATATTCATGATCTATCAGATCTCATTTTCTCAAACTATCTTTGAGTTCCTGAAGACTCATTTTAATCATCGGCTCCAATTTTCTGCTTCGCATAGTGACTGTTTCTATGCTGTTTCGTGGTTCTTCATTTATTTCTAACAAAGCAATATTAGTCCAATTTCCAAATTAATAAATAAATTTGCTAAATGCTAAAAGATTACAAAACCTATAGGTCATCTTGAGATCAAAGCGGCACCTTTCTTTTTTTTTTTTTTTTTTTTTAGCTCTTTGGTAATTGAACAATGCCGCTAGAGAGCTATCTTTGTCTGAGTTTAAGGTCATGACTCCGGAGTTTACAGTTTCAGGAGAAGTGGACTAAATATAGTATCACAATATTCTACTGTTCAGAATAAAATCTTCAGAAATTTTTTCCAGTGTTGGCTATAGAATCCTGCAAGTGGCTAGTTTCTCATTTCTGTTTCTCCCCACAAAGAACTCCTGTATATTTATTAACAATTTTGAAATGTGCCCAGTTATTTCCTTTGAGGCCTTTCATTTCTCACCTCATGAATTTTCTAATTATTTTGCTAAAAACAAATACATCTATAAAGACATAATGCTATTTCCTTCCTGAAGATGAACTCTCTTCTGTACTCAGTTTTATTAGCATTCCTCACTGTAGAATGAGATGACCTACCCCGTGAGATTGCAGTCTTGCTACTGTACAGCATTTAGAGACCATTTGTCCTAAAGACATTTTACTTTCATTTGGAAATGGAATAACATGGAGAGTGTTTTTTTTTTATTGTTTTCTCATAGCAATTGCCATTTATTCCTACCTTTTTCCATGTAACTAGTAGCAAGTGTTATTAAGGAATCCTGTCAAGGCATTTCTCAGCAATAAAAATACATTTAAGTGAAATATTTGAACTAATTTTATGACATCTGATGGAGTTGAAACAATTTAAAAACAAGAAAAAATGCAAATATTTAATATTAAATATTTAAACATTTAGTAATAGCAAAATATGTATCAATTGCTTATTGATATATGATGCTAACTTAAAAGAACCTTAAAAACTAGTTAACTAGCATGATCTGAAACAAATTAGTCTGTTAAGTGATTTAATTCACTTGCTCTGTGCAAAAAGCTATTGAGACTCAGATCTCAGGGTTGATCTCTCTGGGGAGGGTTAGGTTGGCTCTTGGTCATTGCTGCATGTTTCCCTTCTAACTGTTGGCTAACTCTTCTACATATGTCATTGGTCATAAGGACAAACAAGACACAGAGAATGGATGGATACTTGCAATCTATCAGTTATTTTATATAAAGAAACATACACTCTTCTAGATAGAAGGATGTCAGTAATCTTCATGTGAAGATGACATTTCTAATGTCCAATATTTTTGCAACTGTTAAAAAAAAAAAAGACCAGTCTATAGAATGCTTGACTGGATATAAATATGCTTTACATGTACTATTTCATTTAACACAAGGGTTAGACAAATCTTAATCTCTGTATATTTCCTCATTCCATTAACCTACCTGTAGGACACTAAAAAGTAGAAGAAAATTCGTCTATATCTACATAAAAACACATTTTCTTATTAGAAGTAAAATAAAAAGAACATAGGTTCAAAAGATTGAGGTAAAGGCTGATCCTGTTTTTATTAATATGAACACCAAATGTTTTATTGATGAAAACTAATCTACTAGAACAGGAGGGAGGCTGGGATATGAACGAGGGGTGAAGGGCCCAACTCCCTATTCTAAAAGACTATGTGTGCTTTAGTGGTGGAGATACCTGGAAAGGTGTGAACTTATCTTCTACAGCATGCATAGTATTATTATCAGTGCTACTATAATAAAGAAAATAAATACATTACTTAAGTAAAAATGTTACCAAATTCTGGCCACAGAGTAATTGAAGATATTTTGCTAAAATATTAACAGTGACGTCTGTCTAACTGTTCAAATAACTTCACATTTCAAGCTTAGTCATATTTCACTTTCAGTCTCTATTTAACACATCTGACAAGGTGAAGAACTTGTCTCATTGAGCCTTTCATAAGGCAAAGGATTCTGCAAATATGGTTTTGTTTATTTTTATCTGTGAGTTGATAAATAAATAAATCATTTAGAGTAGAGGAAATGTTTCAAAGATTGTGGGCTAGTTCCCTTGAAATTTCTACCTCTGGCAGTGAGAATTGTTGTGCATGCAAGGACCATTCTAAATTCCCTGCATTCTTGCATCTCTTGCCTAAGCAAACTGTGTGAGGCTTGAAGCAGTGGTATTGCTTAAAGATGTAATTTACATCTTATCTTGAGTTCATTAATTACTGGAAATTTGAACAGAGATGATTAGTCAAATGTCTCAAGTTAAAATGTAATTTTTAAAACTAGAATCATTCTTAGGGTTTTGAGACATTCAAATAGAGTTTTTAATTTTCTGAAATTTAGAAAAAATGGGACTTATTTCCTTATGACTAATTACTGGATATATTTTGATAACTTCTAGGAGATTGTAATTTTTTTAATTAATTAAGAATGGTTTATAAAGTTATATATTTCTGGCTAA
>NW_004567119.1:13832887-13848446 GCF_000260355.1 Condylura cristata | reverse complement strand
TGACTAATTACTGGATATATTTTGATAACTTCTAGGAGATTGTAATTTTTTTAATTAATTAAGAATGGTTTATAAAGTTATATATTTCTGGCTAACATAAATTCATTTTTGAGAGATTTACTATGCTTGATTAAGAAGTTAATATTTATTTCATACAAAAAAGCAAAATTGCAAGCATAATAACAATTTATGGGCTGAATTTGCAGTTGTCAAGAAAGTTGAGGATGAGTATGTAATCTGCATAAATATTTATTGATATTTAATATCCACATTCAGGATCATGTCATTGACCACATGAAAAGCCAAAGACAAAAGTGTTGAAAAACATCAGTACTTCCCTCCATGTTCAGTAGTTATAATAATACTATAGTATAAGATCTGCCTTCTCCATTTACATATCACTTTGCACAGCTGGCATTCCTCTTCAAACAATTGTTCTAAATTCTACTCACATTTTATTCCATTTTTATTCATTTATAACTTTATCGGATGGTAGTCAACAGGTTGACACCTTTAAGCAAAGAAAAATTTCAAAAATTGAAAAGATAAATTTTATATTATCATATGATTCTTCAGAGGTCTCAACTACTTCTCTTCCAATACTACTTGGAACTTATATCTGTAAATGTGTATTTTTCTGTAGATGAGGAGCCCCAGAAGTTTACTGTTTTAATGACCACATAGTTTTCTTTGAGAACATGTGCTTTGATTGAACATGTGTTTTGATTTGAACTGAAGTCAAAGTCTCTGAATGTTTCTGACAAAAAAAAAAAATCAGAAGAGTGAAAAATTGATGGGGTTGCCCTGCACCAAACAGCAACTCATATCCTTCTTTGACCCATATCATCTCCATCAGTGGACATCTTATCAGTCAACCACCCAGAGCCCTAAAGTGCATGGGTTTAATTTAACTTTCTTTGAGTGTCTGCATAAAAGTACTTCATGTATTGAAACTAGACACGTCATGAGATAATTTTAAAGCATGAGATAAGTGAAACTGTTGTATCAATCAGTCCTTGTTACAGATAGCATAGTTGCCTAAAAATAAATAAATTAAATGTTAATGTAGTCCACCTTCATCTTCAAATTCTTAGCTTAGAATTGCAGGCATGAATATGAAATCCACAGGAAATGCTGTTATCTATTCTTTCAGAGAAGAAAAAGCTGCTTTTCCCATTCCTACTGTGAGCTGCTTTGAACCTCATTTCCTATGCATGTGCCAATTTGGTGAGTGGTGTGAGCCAAGCTTTGCTGATTTCAAAGCCAGCTTGCATCACTGTGAATATTTCCTTTCTGTTTTTTGCATTCAGGATCAAAATGATGAAAGTTTACATATCCTCTTATGATCTAGAAAAGACTTGGTTTTGGATCAAGAATTACTGACAACTTTACCAAGTATTTTCTTTAATGTGTTTTCATGCATGCACTCACTCACTCACTTGGAGAGCTTGGATTTATTATTATGAATCATTGCATATATCTAGCCCTACTCAACTGGAGGCTTTAGAGACCAGAAGCTGTGGTTTAAAGAGCAAGGATTTGGCAAGTACTGTTTTTCGGACTACAGTTCAGGATAGGTCTTCAGCCTCAGCAAAGAGTTCAGTCCCCCCAAAAAAAAAAAACAAGTCTAAAGCACAGACACAAGTTCAGGAAATGGTTATGTAAAAACAGAACTGCTTAAGACAAAGTTGTAGCTCAAGTAGATAAATAACATAGATTCAACAATTAAAACTGGTGCACCAATGGGGTTTAAGGCTAATGATTATTGAGTGCATGGCAGTCCCAGTGCCTACCCTGAACTTGGCTCAGCCTTACCCAACTACTGGCCTTCACAGAAGCTATGAGGCTTCCTAGAATTTCTAATTCAATGACCTAGAATTTCTACTGAATAATTTGGATGTCAAATCTACATTTCCCTTTAAGCTAGAATCATCTTGTCTTAAACAAGCAAGAGATTATTGAAGTTTTGGGGATGCAACTATAATAGGGATACTATACATATCTAGATAATAGGTAATTTAAAACACCCCTTCCCCTGAAAAAGAAAAAAAAATGGAGAAAATATAATCATTTGTCTTGAATCCTACCAGTTAACTAAAACTTCAGATAATTGTATAACTTTAGATTTATGCTTTGATGTTTCTATATAGAACTGATAATTTTTTTAAAAAATTATTTTAAAACAGTTTATTTTTACATCATTTTGTACATTTTTTTTCCATCTCAATTGTAATCCCCACGGGTTTCCCATCACCAAGTCACCCTTGTGCCATCACCATAATCCCGTGCACTTCCCTCCCCAACCCCACGTTTTTGATCCCATTGCCCACTCCACCCCCGCAAAATGTCTCTGGTATATGGTTTAGAACTGATAATTTTTTTAACATAAAAATTGTTCCCTTAATGAAATTCTGTCCTCAACATTTCTATGATTCCTCATACCATTTTCATTGTAAAGATTCAAAGACCACAATTCATTCCCACCAGGCAAATGAGGCCTCAGTTTCTCTAGCCATGACCTTCCTATTTTTTTTTCTCTAACCAGATTCTCTCACCTCCTACCTCAAACTGCCTAACAATACAAGTTTGTGATTAGTCTATTTTTGACAATCTTATGCTTAAAAAAATATTTCATAGATGGATGACTTTTTATTGTAATGCCCAATGGACCTTCCTATAAAATGTATTGTTTTTCTCAGTCACCAGTACAAGACTATAATGATTTAAAGCAGCAGGTGGTCAACAGTATAGTATGAATTCTGTGCCCAAAGTCATGGTTGGTTTGTTTGATGGTTTCTTTCTCATAGTTTTATTATTATAATAGTGCAATAGTTGGGGCAACATAAAAGGATTCAATATGCAAAAAAAGAGTGAAGGTAGAGAGGAAAGAGTGAAGAAAGGGAGGAGTGAGGGAGGAAGGGGAGGGAAGGAATTGCCTGATTCACTGCCTTATCCATCCACATTTAGACTGACTGGAAATAAGTGCGTTGAGCAGTAGTAAAAGCAGCAATTTGAAGTTGAAAAGAGAGAAGAAATAGTCCTTGTTCCTCAGAGTTTGCAGAATTAGAAAACAGTAGATACATTTAAAGCAATTACAGAAACATAGACTTGGTTTTCACTCTCCTAGGGCATGAGTTATTAGTGACTATAGCGTTTCTCAAGCTTGACATTTTGACTCTGTGTGAGGATAACTGTTTGTGTGGGATTGTTCACTGTAGGGTAATAGCAGAATTATTGACCTCTGTCCCCTCTGAACTAACAAAACTCCCAAAGTGTGACTACCAAAACTATTTCTAGACTTTGTTTAATGATCTCTGAGGAACAAATAGTCATCCATTGGAAATCACTGCTCTATGAAAAAGCAGAGGATGGAGAAGGCTGTGATTTCAGAGAAATGCTCGGGTGTTTTCCCAACAGTGTTGTACCTGAAGCGCATTAAATAAAACACCAATGCTTGAGATATACTCCCAAGGATGTTCACACTTGGCACATAATACCTCGTGTTGGAGGAGATGGTAGGTATTTAGGTAGTGGCCTGTACCGTCTAACAGGCAGCTACAGTTGAAAAAACTAGCTTGGAAAGAGATCTTGCCAGTTCTAACGTGAGCTCTCCACCTAAGAGGAGAATTTATTTCTATAAGCTGAAATCACTGAAATGTTGGAGCATTATATTCACAGCACACTTTTTATTATCATGAATCTGTGCATTGGTTCGCTTATATCAGCACAAAATAAATCAGTGAAATCTATAAAAGTCTCTAAAACATCAGACGTTCAGTTTATTTTACATAGAAGGGTATCTTGAATTAAATGTACTGGTGCATTAAGTATTAAGCAAAATGTCTATATGAAACAAAATTTATATAGTGCTTGGACAGGTTCTTACTTCATCTAATACTATGGCAGGGCGGGAAGTTAACTTCCTAACCACATTTAAAAGTGTATTTAGGTATGGACAATATATTTGAATATAATGAAACTGCCCATTTATTTCTTATCAAGCTGCAGTTTGCTCTAAAAGACCCACCCAAGTACATTTATCTGACAGATAATCAGACAGACCCAAAAAGCAATGAAAAATAAACCTTAAGCTTATTCATTTCATGCCTAAATATTTAAAAAATAAATTGAAATATATGTGGTCTGTGAATTTTGTCAGTTCAACTACGGAATATATTTCTCACCTCACTGGATTCAAATTAGATCCTCATCCCATTTTTTTAATACCTAAATGTTGGCACCTATAAGTATTCATTGCTACTTTATTTTCTAGTAGCGTTTTAGTCTCTACTATAAAATTTCTCTGAAGTTTTGTTAGCCCTGCTGCTTTTATTTGGATTATCAGCCCAAACTTACAAATACCTAAAGGGCACAACTTGCTGTTTACATTGATAATTTAAAGAGCTTTGGATAAATAATGTCTTGAATGATTGTTTTTTTCCTGGAGTTTTCTCAGAAATGTACAGACCAATGTAGTATTTACTATAGATTTAATGGTTTTGTTGAAAATCAATGAAGGACCAGGTCTGTCTTGTGTGTCTGAAAGAGGCATCTCTTGGATGACAGTAGATATGAAATTAAATGTTTTATTGCCAGTCAAGAGCATTTGAGGCTGATACACCTGTTCTAAATTGTGAAGGGAATTATTGAAATCAGTTGAATATCTTTCTTCAGGCATCACCATGTTGTTACTTTATATGTAAAAAGTGTATTGTTACTATCAATCATATTTAAAATTTTATCAGCCCTAATAAATTGATATTTCTTCTACTTTAGAGGCATGATGGACTATCTTCCATGGGGTGCCCATAATCTATTATAGGCTCTGGTTGACACTACTCTACAAGAGTAAAAATTTTATATTGATATTGTGAAGTAATATAATCAATATTTAAGAAATGTAAAACTAAAAGCCTCACAAGTTAAGTCATGACCATGTTTTCTTATTCTAAAACTTTATCTTCCTTCACTATCAGTCCTTAATAACTGCAATATATATGTAATATTATATTTTCAAATATCACTATAATAGGATATGAGGGAAGTGATTATACACATTTTTGTATATCCAAAAACACAGACTTCTATAGTTGCAGATTATCACACATTAATGGCTTCCTGTCTTCTTCTGTGTTTACAGAAAAATGAAATATTTATATATCCAATCTCAGCTTTATGAAACATATAATTAGTATATAAATATTAGTATTAAAAGAATGCATAATTTTCCTGCAAATTGAATACTTTTTCTTTAAAAAGAAGCAATTTTTTGAATAGCTTATTTTTACATCTTTTTCCATCTCAGTGGTAATCCCCGTGGGCTTCCCAAATCACCGTGTGCCATTAACATAGTCCAGTGCACTTCCGTCCCCCCACCATTTTTAATCCCATTCCCCACTCAACCCCTTAAACTGTATCTGGTATATAGTTGTTCATTATTATATTATTATTATTTTCTCTCCTGGTCCTTCGTACTTCTGCTATGAATGAAAACATCTGGTATGTTTCCTTTTCTTTCTGGCTTATTTCACTAAGCATGATCTTTTTCCAGCTCCATCCATGTTGCTGCAAAAGGCACATGTTTATTATTATTATTATTATTATTATTATTATTATTATTATTATGTTATTGAATAATATTCCATTGTGTATATGTACCACATCTAAAAAAGAAGTCATTTTTAAAAGAATAAGAGTAGTCACATGACAGATGAGCTCAACTGTAAGCTCTGAGATTTTTCCCTAAGTATTCTGAATTCTACTTCTTAATATTCTACTGTGGACATGCATAATCCAGTCCACTTTCTCATAAAGATGGGTAGTTCTCTACACATCATATGAATCCTTTTTTTTTTCCTTCTGCTAGGTGAAGAAAATTAATTTTGACATTTAGCCTTTAAAAACAGGTCTATTTTAGGGATAGTTAAGGATATTTTTAGGGATATAGCTACAGGCTGCGATGCCTTAGTTTTCCTCCACTTAGAAGTAATGTATATCTCTTGATGAGAGAAAGAGCAAAGTCACATTTAAAATGGTTAGGATCATTTAGGTCTAGCAGATATTTCCTTACCCCAGTAACTCTCAACGCAACAGGTAATCGCAATGTACCTCAGCAAAGGGTAGGATGTGATCATTGCCTTTACTGCAAATTGTCATTTCATCGAGGTTCTGCATCACACATGTGTTCTGGTAAAGTCTCTTGACCTTAACTCCTTGAGTAATATTACAGACACTGCTGTGTAAAGGAGGTTTAGCTCCTAACACTTAGGTTTGCAGTTTAACTATGTAATTGGTAAAATGCTTCTTTGCCAATATATATTATAAGATCTGACATAATTTATTTATTCCACTGTGGTCTAAGTTCTTGTTTCTACCACATTTTTAAAAATATCAGACACATATTTGGAAGCCTAAGCTTTGATAAAGGCAAGATTCTTCTCAGTATAACTAGACTATCACACCCATACTTTCCAAAATTAGAAGGAGATCAGAGTTTCCATAACTGTGAATGCCAACTTCTAACCATCAGAACCACAAGAATTTTTGCAGTAATGTTATGATCCTAGATCCAAAGTCTCAGATTTAGTGGTTCAAATTTGTATTTTGTATGGTATTTTGAAATGCACTCCCATCGGAAGTAAAAATCAATTTTGTCTTCCTTCCAAGCAAAGCTATATTCCTCACAGCATATTTATGTTCTAAGAAAAAAAAAACTTTTCTTAAAACTGTAAAGTCTTCAATAATATTTTTTTCTTTTGTCCTTTTAAAAATGCATTATGAGAGACTTGAACCTTAAGAAAATAACTCAACATGTTTAAGCTAGTATAAAGTATTTTAGATAGTCTACCATGCATGTGGTATGGTGATATAAATACTGAAAACCCTTTGTATTGTTCACTTTCCACAAACAGACCGCTAAAATGAACTGTGGAAAAGAGACAACAAGGATTAAGCAGTCCCACATCTGCAGACACATGATTAAGAAGAGTCAAAGGTAAGTTCAACCTCTTTTGTACAAGTTTCTATAAATCCATAAATATGTTGAGGTAAAAAAAAAACAAGTAAGCTTCTGGCAGCTATGATACTATTATATAGGCTTAACTGCTAGGGTAGTATTCCTTTCCTTTGGGAACAACTAAATCAACCAACTAAACCAAAGCAATGAAAACAAGTACAAGTTAAATTAAGAAATGTGTCAAGTTCACAAAGGAAAGGGTCTTAATCAAGAGGCTTTGTGCATGGTCCCCACTCACACAGCACTCAGTCTTGACTTGATTATTAGTAGGATTAAACATCCATTGTTTTAAAAAATAATTGAAATGCAAGGGATGCACGGATGAGATGATAGAGTAAGATGATGTAAGAAAAATAGAGTTTGAAATCAAGGTAGGAGTGGAAATAGAGATAGGAAAGAAGTTGATATAGACATTGTGTAGATGACTTGAATGCATACACATGCATAATGTTATAAAATATGATCACATGGGTCTGGACTTTCTCAGTTGTAATTTTTATTTGATCTCCTTCCTTCTTGCTAAACCAAATTGTCAATGGCTGGCCGTTAAGACTTGAAGAGTACATCCAGAGACTATCACTGAATAAATATTCCAAAAGCAGCTAAAATTCCACTGATACCTGTGTTAATACTCCATCGAATCTCTGTCCTCGCTCTTCTAAGTGAGATGCTCTTTCAGGGTTGATCTCTTGCCTCCAAATTTCTATACTAAGATTTAACTGTGTTTTGGTTGATTTTACTGTATAGTATCTAGGTGTGTGCTACATTGACACGCCTACATAATTCTTAATGTCTGTTGTCAACATAATGATTATATTTTAAAACTTTTATCCCAATGATAGATTTTTATGTTTGCTGTCATCACCAGTTTCTACTTTTAGTCTCCTTTATCAAAATGTCTCACACTGTAAATGATTCTAGGATAGATAATTCACCTATATTAATATTAGTTAAACACAGTACAGATTATTCTTGGTTGAAGTATACAAAATCTCAATGAGCATTTTTTTGAGTGGATGAATGCTTTCCTTCATTTAAAAGCAAATACATAAATGGGCTCCAATTCTAAGTAATTGTCAATTATCATTACATTGACTGAGCATAAATAAGTCATGTGCAGTCTGGGAAAATCATAGTTGCCGGTGTGTTGTTGGGAATGTTCTAGTTTCTGTTGAACAGATGATGAAATATTGCATCTGGTTATTAGTAATCCCAAGAACCCCCATTATAGGGTGAAAAAAAAAAAAACTCACCTAATCATCTACCCCTGCATTGATCTTTCAAACATACTGTAGAATAGACAGCTGTGTTCTCACGATCTAAAATGTTCACGCTCTCCTATGCATGGTTTATGTATCTTTCTCTTGCAAAGAGAATAAGGTCTTCATCTAGCAGATGTTCATTCTCTCATTTAGGCGTGTGCATAGAAATCATACACCTTAAGGATTCAAATCGTATTTAAAGAACAAAGATGACAACTTAGAACAGGACGTGGTTGCCCCTCTCATCTTTCTCCCCATCCTGTCCCCATGCTTGCCGAACCCAAGTGCACAAACAGAAATGGTTTTTCAAGTGTAAAACTAGTTGCATCATTTAAAATTTAACTAGGCGTCTCTCTCACACTCCTTTGTTCAAGTTGTCAGTTTATCAAGACATCATGTATTACAATGTTTTAGATTTGCTTTTCAGTAAACTCTTCTGTTTTGCTCAGATTCTGAAAATAGAAGCTTTGAATTTTCTTCATTGGTGGACAGACCACTCCTCTTTTTTCACAAAGTAATTCATTTAAACTCAAGCAGGACTAGCCAAGCTGTGGAGATAAGCCGGCAGGCTGACTGTTGCACCGCATCACACTAGCAAAGCCGTGTTTCAATAGCCTTGTTTATCTTTGTCTAAAGAAACAAAAAACCTACATTATTTCAGAAGAAATAGACATTTCTCCACAACAAACTAAGATGTAGAAAAGGATCAGAATATTAGAAAGGGAAATTTAGGGGTGTGACCCATTAAAAGTGATAGTGTGACAAATTTTAGGTGGCAAGCTGTTCAAAGAAACACATTTCAAGGTTTTGTTTTCTGTTTAATTTCAAATGTGTGCAAGTCATTTCATTCCAGGCTGTTCATGATACCATTTAAAGGATGTTTCAAAAAGCAATTTTTTTCCTAAAATTGGCCCTGGGCTTTGGAAAACAGTTTTTAGAAGAAAATAGAGTCTCTACGGTATCTACATCAGTATCAATCTCCATGAAAACATCTTTGTTTAGATTCCTTTTTAGACTTTTCTGTTTTAAAGACATTTATTGTTCCTTACACACAAATTTAGAATAAAAGCCCCTAAGGCATTAGAAATATAAAAAGAGGATGTATTGTAAGTTGACAGGTGAAGCTTCTTCCATAGACCTTCTGTTTATCAGAACTGAAGTATTTGGCATGAATTGAAATTTAAAAAATATTTATTACACCAAATACTTTGTTTTAAAAAATACATTAACAAAAGAGTTATTATCAGGACTCAATTCTCTGAGTATAAATTCAGATCCAGTATATTCAGGCAATAGATGTCAGATTCTATTTCTGAGTAGGTATGAAGGGCAAAGTTTCTGAACACAATTTAGACTTAGTATTGAATACAAGAAGAGCTCCCACTTATTTCACTGTAGTCATAGGGAAGAGAAGAAGAAATGTTGGTAGTGTGTACACACAAAGACACACATAAAACTTTTCCGGAAAAAGTAGAAAAAATTGTATCTTTGCTTTGTAGAACTACAGAGAGGGCTTGACCCCAAAATAGGAATATTAATTCAGTTTACTAAGAAAATGCAGTGGGAGATCATGGAGCTATAGTAATGCTTACAAAAGCAGGTCCAGACAAATCAAAAATCATATTCATTCAGAATTTTACTGGGTAGTTAAATTACAAGTCAAAAAAAATAGAACTAATTAATAGTATAAAGAATAAAAGTATTATACAATGAAATCAAAACGAAAAGATGAAGAGAAAACAAAAGTGGGAAAGAAATGAAAGCAGATCGTAGCTGGGAAGTCTCTCTGAGGTCGAATCTGATATTGTGTGGATGTGACAGAATGACAGATATGGTCAGATTGTAATGACTCTGAAGTTGGTTATTTCAAGGGCTGACAGATCTGAGTGGTGGCCACATATATGGAATGAATGGCTCAAGTAAAGTGACCATTGTGTTTCTTAAACAAGAGGCATGAAAACTTAGGTACACAAAACTTATTGGCAAGTGTTTGAAACCACTACATTGATGTAATTGAACAGAAAATCTATTCTTTTCTCCTGACTTCTATATTATAAATTTGGGTATCTTTCTTTTCTAGATTATGTTACTGGATTTTTTCCATGAAAGGATTAAGAAAACTTATTTTCATGTGAAATGACTGATTATTATATAAGAATATATTCTAAAACTTTCTGTGACTTAGTTTTGTTTTTTTTAACTAACTGAAAGTAATTCTGCAAAATTATGTTGCTCCAGATTTTTAACATTGATTTCAACAAAGTAGCAGATCTGAAAACATGACAATCTACAAAACATCTAGATAAAGCATATATATATTTTTTAAGACATTTATTTATATATTTTAAGAGATCATCAGTACTAATCTCTCTCCATATCAATGCCTTATCTGTTACAATAGTGGGAGCATCAATACCTATATGTTACCAAATATGTCATAAATTTCTCCTGGAAAAAAAAGAGAGAAACCCCTTACTATTTAGCCTCTCATACCATGAGATATGCCTCACCTATTTTATTTTGAGCAAGGTTATATAAGCAGCAGACAATTTTATGTTAAATATTTGTACCCTGGGTTGCTTACCTTGAAAGGGTAAATTTTTGATGATCTTTGAATTATTATTTATATTCCTTGTCTGGTAGTTACTATACACAGTATTATTCACTATTTCAGTATTTTCCTTGTTTGAAATTTCCATTCTAAATATGCTAATAATTATTTCTACGTTATTCATAGGAATGTAAGATGGTATTGTAGCTATAGCAAAACATGGAAGTTGTTCAAAAATATTGGAGCAATAGAGCCACAATATGATCCAGATGCTTCACTTTAGGCACAGATCTAAAATCTGCATTTGAAATTTTATCTCAAAGATCTCTGCATGATCATGTTCATTGCTGCTTTATTCACAAACATCAAAGATGGACCTAGTGGCCATCAGTAGATGACTGGATAAAAGATGTGGTGTGTACATACTGTGGACTATTATTCAACCTTAAAAAAGAAAGAAACTGTACAATAGGTGACAACACGGATGAAACTCACAAGGTAGTAAGCCAATGTTAGCTTAATAGGTTACTAGCACAAATATGCTTAATAGGTTACTAGCACAAATATGTTTCCAGAAATGACCTGGAAACATCCTTCATATTTGAAAGTGAAGTGATTACTAAGAGCATTTTTTTGTTTTTTAAAAACCCATTTCTTCTATTTCCTTGACAAAATTGTCCCTGAGGATGTTTAATGAACTGTAAGGGTGTTTTTGAATCCTAGCACAACTATTTCTGAGGGATAAATAATAAAAGTTATGTTGCTTGAGTCTTTCTATCCTATATCGATTCGAGGTAGAGATGTGAGCAAGGGAAGAAATGAAAGCAGGATGAGGTTCACATGAAAAAAATCATGATAAATCATGTCAAGAAAATCTAACTCCCAAACATGTTGGGTGAAATTACGTTTGTACACACATTTTATAGAAGGCTTGGAGGTGGTCACATTTACTCAAGGGAAAAATGAACCAATACTTTGTTGTTTTAGTATCAAAGACATAAATATGTAGTGACATATTTGTGGTGAAAAATTGATCGGTTTGCCTGTTTTTATTAACACCTCCTCATGGTAATAAATAAATGAAAACTTTGTAAAACATTCTTCATCATCAGTAATTTTTTACTCAGTGACGATTTTTACATTCCATTTTTGTTTTCCAAGAGATTCTTTACTTTAACCCATGTGTCTCAACCTACATAATATAAAAATATGATGAAAAAGGAAGTGCTATTAAATCAGCATTAATCTTAAACAGCAAATATTTGTCTTGTTTCATTATGCCAATAGATTTCTGCCTCTCTACTGAGAATAAAAGAAACAGACTATACCCCAAAAGTAAAATCTTCAATTTGAACTTAAAGAAAATAGAACAGGCGAACATTATTATTTAAAAACCTGTTTATTTTCAAGCTGTCCTACCTTCCTCTTGCATTAAATTATAACTCGGTGTGAGACAGGTAAAATATTACTGCTGAAGAATAGATAAACACCTTCGAATTAAAGAAAGTCTGAATAGCTGAATTGTGCATTTTTTATAGCTTTATAGAATAAGTACATACTATAAAAAGGAATCATGGTGATAATGTTCAAAAATATTAGAGTTTTTAAGGGCCAGTAAGCCTACTACTTTAAAATGATGGCCCATTAGTTTGATTATATACTTGAGTTTGAAAATCACTCTTGACACATCAACTGAATTCTATATCTTTGTGAATACCTATTTATCAAGTACCTACAAGTATACAGAAAAATAATATAAAATAATGTCACAGTTTTGTGAAAAATAAATTGACTGTTCTGCTTGTATAGACTAAATTCAAAAAGACATAAGAATGACTTGTCTGTTCCCCAGACTCAACGAAAAATCCAAGTCCTAGCTTATTATTTTGAGACTCTCCAATAAAAAATTAACCTCACTGAGCACTGCTCGAAATTCATGAAGATAAATGAGTCTTTTTTTTAATGTAAGATTTAATGTAAGATTCCCTCTTACATTAAATGATTAGTATGTCAGAATATTCTAATTGGATGCAGAGTGATAATCACCTTAGCCATGCATATTTACTTCTCATTGCAATGCCCCCTTAGCAATAACAAAAAGACATGAAGGTCTGTAGGGCCACGTAGGTCAAGGTTGGGTTTTGCCCCTCCATGAAAAATCTACTGAGTTGGTACAATATAGAAATAACTTGGAAAAAAAAAAAGTGGACACTACTTTTTCATGTTTTGAAGTGACCATCAGGCTTCTAACAACATTAGCTTTGAATGATATTAGAAGCATGGTAATCATACTATATTCAGAAATTTACAAATTTTTACATGAAAGATAATTTTATTTTTAATTAAAAAAATCAATTAAAATGTACCCATTTAAATTTAATGTCTTTATAGAATATAGAATGTTCCATTTTACATTTTACTACCTTGATTTCAAACATTTAGACATAAGATGTATAGAATTTCATATTCATTTGTGTTCTGCATTATGCAAAAATTAGAGGCAATGTTGGTAGTGAGATTATCCTTCCTGAGGAAAAACGCCAGGCTGAGAAATGGCTGAAATATCTGGGTACCACTGATCACACTCACTGAGATTTCATAAGAAGCAACAGAGAGGTCTTTTAGTAATAAATTACTTAGGAATTCATTCAATGGAAGCTATATACAAAGTTTACACACAGATATTTAGATATAATTTAAAGGACAAATAATGAGCAGAGTCGACTAGCTTCTAAAATAAAATAGCTCTACCTTTCCTTTGCATGCAGGAGTTGCCTCTGGGTTTCAGAATCACAAATGGGTTCCTATTCCTTTTAGCCCTCTTGCCTAAGTGTTGCTATTTATTTCAATGTACAACATTCAAGGGTGAGAAAATTTAACTTGCTCAACAACCCTTCACTCTCTCATTTCAAGCTGGAAACTAGAGTAGAGGAAATACTTCTGCAGAATAGAAGTTAACACAACCCATTAATCTGTGTATGTGGGCTAAAAAAAAAAAGCAAAACTCCCATAAGATATATGGCTTCTAAATATTATTCGGTTCTCTGGCAGTCTGTAGAGATTTGGCTAAAAGGTGGGCCCAGTGGATACATAGGGGGCTCATAGCTGCTGTTCTCTAACTCTGGGGGAGGAACTTTCCTCTTGTTTTTCATTGATGACAAGTATTCACAGCCCAAAGCCATGACTCCATGCCTCCTCCTCATCTAATGTGTCCTCTGGCCCCTGGAGAATCTTAGCAAAAGAACCCACCCAAGTGCTTCCTTTGACTTGCCATATATTTTTTTTTTTTTTTGTTTTTTTCCCATTTTTGGAATTGCAGTTTTTCTTGGGACCGTTGGAAAAACACACATCCAAACCATTCTTGACATTGCTTTCCTCTCTGAAGCCATGCTTTCCCTGCATCTTCAGACAAATCCCTTGAACTAAGACTACAGCTTGTTTCTTCTGTGTATGTATGTTCACCTGACATTTCACCTATAGAGCAAAATGGGATTCAGGCTGTATCAAATGTGCATGGGAAGCTGTGAAATGGGCCTGATTCTGCTATAAGACTAGGAAACAAAATTTCAGATTCTGTTATTTTTTCTGACTGGTTGGAAAAAGGTCACTGTCCTTTTAATTATATTTCTTTATCCACATTTTCATGCTGAGTTTTCAAAACTCTCACTGTCACATTAGGGAAAATATCCAAACAAGCAAAAAACCTAATAACACAATTTGCTTTTGTTTACTATGACTTTTTGTATCCTTGTGAAAACGAAGGTGATTCCTATGTCCTATTGTCAACATAAAATGCTTAAAAATAAGCAAAAAGATGATCAAAGTTATTTGGATTATATTTAATGTTATGCCTCAATAGCCTCCCCCTAACTACACCGAGCTTAATTGGAACCTTAAAAGTAAATCAGATCTGGATGCATCCATAGCATTGATTAATTGCTCTGGGTTGCTGTAATCTTTTCTCAGCTAAAAATAGCTTAGACAGCTCATTAATTATGAGGACATTTTTCTTGTAGATTTAGAGGATCACAGCAAAACTCATTCTTTTTAAGTTGCATTTCCTTGACTTCAGGAGTAGATTACCTCATAAAACAGAGCTTGAGGTCCTGGGACATATATTCAAACAGACAGCATCATTTCCTAAGATGTATGAAGTCCTTTCCTATCACTGAACATTGCAACATTTGACATGTCTCCTGACTTTCTGAGTAGAATCTCAGACTTTGTCAATGATTTTCATTAAGAACACAGATACAGGGCCCTCCCCAGTGGTGCAATGAGTTAGGATGCAACACTGCAAACTAGCCACAGACACTTCAGTGCCAGTTCGATCCTCAGCCCTGAAGCTGACCCACATGGTACAACAGACCTCTCCTGTCTCGCTGTTTCCCTCATCAGTGTACCTAGTCAATCTGCCTGTCCTGCTCCCCACTCTGTTTCTGGTGAAGCCTCTCACTGCCCTACACCTCTGCTTGTACCCCAGTTCTGTATGCATAAATAAATAAATCTTGAAAAAAAAAAGAACATAGATAATTAATCTCACATGAGAATATGACTGATAGTGACAGTGAAGAAATATTCCTCATAATATTCCTGGGATTTTTATGAAAGTTGAAATGCTCACAAAATATTCTTTATTATATGTCAATGACTTTAATGGCAAAATAACTCAATTCCGTTTTCTTAGCTTTTTTCCATACAATTGAATAATATCAACTTCTACATATAGGA
>NW_004567119.1:13799601-13830779 GCF_000260355.1 Condylura cristata | reverse complement strand
CATTATCATTCTCTGGTTATTTTTAATGTTGAAAAAGACTTTATTCTTTGGTATATAGTATCTATTCTTGAACACACTTACTATAAACATCACAATTAAATTATATTTGCCAGAACTAACACAAGTGACATTTACTCTTCTCCTTAGAGGAAGTTTAACCAAAAATCCTTTTCTTGTCTACAGTTTTCTCAAGGCTAAGGTTATCCCAATTTAATAAAAACACAGCTCTGGATAAATACTCTTAAGTTTGTTCTCATGCAATGTGCTGTTGACTTAGCGAAGAATCTGTCACTCTGCGTTATTGAGTAGGGTGGTTGCCTTCTAAACTGACAAGAACACTTCTTTACCTCTAAATATTCTAAGCACTGCTTTCAAAGCTAGCTATGTTTTTGGCAAGAAAATGCATTTAATTTGGCTCTTATTTCTCCTATAATTATCAAACTTATTTATAGAATTCCAATGATAGATGAATAGCTTATTTTTATCTGGATTATTGCCAAAACTCTATAGGAAGGTTAAGACCAAAAGGAAAAATAAATCAAAATATAGATGATTTTCTGTTTATATCAGTAATTCGTAATAATTTGTTGAAATATTGAGCCTCAATTTAGAGATTCTGTTACAATTTTGATAAACTGGCACTTTCTAAACTAGGAAATTCTTCACTTCTCTCTCTCTAAATTATATATAAATAGCATGGGGACATGAGATTTCATAAAAGATATGCAGCAAATGACAAAATCATTCATTATTCAATTGTTCAGAAAAATTAAAGTAATTAAAATCATCATTATGCCTTGGAACAAACTGATCGATCCCAGTGTCATAAAACATGTAGGTAGCAAACAGATTGGAGTCCTAGGAAAATCTTTGTGCATCTGCATGAAAAAGAACTCTAATGAAAGCATGGTTGATTTTCTTGACAGTGTCCTCACATATGTGATTTGGATTCAGGGCATCAAAATTGTACTTATGTCAAGGAAGAAAATCTTGTATCATAATATTTGTCATTCTACTAATCTATCATCATAATTGATGAGTGAAAATGACTCCTTGTATTAAAAATCTATCCAAATATAAAAGAAACTTCAGTCCTCACATCACCTGATGGTTGAGTTGAGTGATGGAATGTCAGCAAGCACACAGTGGCTATTTTTCTGACTTGTTTTGAAACAATTTCAGAAGAGGAATCTTGAAGGCTCATCATAGTCACATAATAGTGATATTTTCTTAACAATGAAGTAAACATGGTGGTGCATAAATGTCATGTGCCATCTGGGTTTTCAGATATTTTTATGAGTTCACACCTGTATACACTACATCATGATCAACCACCAAGTCTAGTTTCTACCCTCCACCATATAGTTGGCTCCTTGCATCTTTTTCAAAGCTGTATATATTTACGCATATAGAACGGGGATACAGGCCAGAGGTACAGGGGCAGTGAGAGGATTCACCAGGGATGGAGTGGAGGCAGAAAGGGCAGATCAATGAAGTACACTGCTGAGGGGAGCAGCAGGCAGGGCAGGAGAGGTCTGCTGCCCCATGTGGGTCGCCTCCAGGGTGGGGGATCGAACTTGCTGTGAAACAGCCGTGGCCAGCTTGCAGTGCTATGTCCTAATCTGTTGCACCAACAACGGATTTGTTATTTTCTTTGTTTTTTTTTACATGTCATACATGAGTGAGATCAGAGTTCTTTTTTTTATCCAAAAGGACATCGATTTCCTTAGAAATTTAACCCTATATTTTTCCTATATATTCCTATATTCCCTATATGCTTCCTATGTATTTATTGATTATTTGCATATTTAAAACATTAAGCAAAGCAAATAAAGTCAGTTAACACTAGCTGAGTTTCGTAGGCATTACACTATTTGTTATTGTATTATATTATAAATCCACCTCTGCAATAATAGAAATTATTTACATATGGCCAATACTTTCAAAGGCATGAAGTTTAAAAGCAACAAAAGTTTTAAATGATTTTATATTGCATAAAGTCAGTCCTACCTTTACATTAATTTCATGTTATAAATGAAATAATTTAAAAAAAGGTAGTAACTTAAGAAATTAATGCTTTTCTTTGGGTAACCTCATTAGCCCTGTCTGGTTAGAGTAATGGCAGGTCTCAAAACACAATGGAGTGTGTAATACTGTGTTCTATCTAGAAGCCAAATGTGGTAATTATAATAAATCAGTTGCCTAAGTCTAACTTATTTTATGCAAATATTAAAATTCCCTGAATATTTATGCAAAGTGACAAGGAATATAGTGTAAACTTGCAAATTTTTTGAAATAAATATTTAAATTCTTCCTAAACATTTCCTTTTATGCAGTAGTTCCTATATGTGGAGACCTTAGAACTTTGTGAAAAGTCTTTGCTTACTCTATGACAATTATATTTAATTATATGATAGAAAAATATGACAGGGTAGCTTGTCTATACTGCAATCAATTCAAAGAAAGGGAATATTTATAGCAGGGGTAATTTGAATGGAGTATTCTGTTCATCACATCAGGTCCGCCCAACCAATAGAAGAGATCTATTACAGCCAATACACATACACACACATTTGTGTGTGTGTATGTGTGTGTGTATTTCCTTACTAACAAATCACTGGTATTTCTTTTATTAACTGAGATAATACTGGGTTACCCCATCAGGTATTACCTCTCTAGTGCACCCACCACTGACCCACCATACTCTACCATCATAGGCCATTGTACTTCCTTCCTTCTTAGCTCTTAACCCTCCCTTAGACTCTCCCCCTTTGCCCCTTTGGTACTTCAGTTCTGGATTTCAGCTATAAAAGGTTAGTTTTTAAGCTGGTCTTTTCTAACTATTAATTTATTGATTTATATCCCACATAAGAGTTACACCATTTGGTATTTGTCTTTTTGACCTGTTTCCCTTAGTGTTGTACATTCAAGCTCCATCCATGCTGTTGCAAATGGTAATTGTTTAGCTCTTCTCCACATTGTCAGACTTATTAAAATAGGATAAAAGTCTTCAAAGCTATACCATAGTTCCTCTAAGAGATTTAGAGATATTGAAATTTTAAAAAAATGTAACAACTTAATATTTTATTGGGAAAAAGCATTCATTTGTTTTACATTATCTTTTTTTTTAATTACAGAGAAAAATAAATCTATTCATATAGCATAATAAAGTAAGCACTGATTTGAATTGGTACAAGGCAGATTATATGTATAGTCTTGTATGTATAGGCTTATAGAAAAGAAAATATTTTGAAATTTCTGTAAGCTATTGGAAGAAGGCCCTTCCTGCCAGAATGTGTGTAAATGATTCTCAAGTCCTTTCATATTGTATTGGCTCTTATTATGGACATGAGGTATCAGCTCAGTTTAATAAGATGCATATAGAAAACCATTCCAACTAAGAAATTAGATTATAGAGGACACATTTGACATTCAAAGAAAATATTAAAGAAAAAAATAATCTCTTCTCAATAGAATTCTTCATAAAATGTCAATAATGGCTTATAATAACCCAAGCTGTAGATAGATATTCTTAACCTTTACTAAGTAAATCATCTTCTATGAAACTTGCTTTTCATAATAAATAAATCAGGCAATGTATTAGTTTGTGAGGCATCCTTTACAAAGTACCACACACTGCAGGTCTTAAACTACAGAAACTTATTTTCTCCATCCTGGAGGCAAAGTCCAAGATCAAAGTGTAGAAGAATTATCATTTCCTCTTGTTAGCAGGACACAGGCCATAGAAGTTTAGAGCCATCTAATTACCTCATTTTAACTTAATTGCCTCTTTAAAAACCCTACCTACAAATAAAGTTCCATTCTGAGGTATAAAGGATCTAAATTTCAAGATGAGAATTTGGAGGAGGTTGTTTCAGCCTATGGCAACACATTATCATACAGTGAGCAAAACATCAGATGAAAATGTGACTGAGTATGATAACAACCATGACCTTTGTGGAAAGCACTAATAGGAAAGTAATTACTTAAGACAGATCTTTATTTCTTGGTTAACAATTTCCAAAATGGAATAATTAAAGAAAAGAAATTCTTAGAAAATATATGAATGAATGAAATTTGTTCCTATGCCTATTAGCATGTCATTTATATTCAAGCAGTATGCTTGGACTTCAAGAATAACTTAGTATGGAATGTCTGTCTAAAGTTCCATATGTTGTTAATAGCGTATCTTATAATATTAACCATCAACAAGATTTCAGATAAAAATAATGATACTGAAAACTTTTGTATGACAGTTTAAAGTATAATATAATTATAATCCATACCTATTCATGAAAATATCTTTAATTTTTCAATTTTTTAAAGATTTATTTTATTTATTTATGCACACAAGAGCTGAGGTGTAGGCCAGTGATGTGGAAGTGGGAGCAGAATAGGCAGATCTACCAAAATACACTGCTGAGGGGAGGAGCCAGAGAGACAGGAGGGGTCAGTGCACTGTGTGGGTCAGCTCTCTGGCCAGGGACCAAACTGTGCTGCAGTAGCTGCAGGTAGCTTCATAGGGCTGAGACTCAACCCCTTATACCACCATGGAGACCCTCTTTTTCAAGACATTATATTTTTGTATGATTGTGTGGAAGTAAAAGTTTTTGAAAGTTAAACCTACAGTTAGTATTTGTGACTTAAGACATTATAATCTGTCTTCCATAAAGTCAAAGAGCACTGATATTTTCTGTGTATGCATTTCCCTATAGTGTATTATGAATGATGTTAAAGTGTATTATGTTTTACTTCCCACATATTTATCAGAAAGATACTTATACATTTATTATTATAGATTTCTAAACTAATATCACATTATATGTGATCTTAATTTGATTATTGTTTGTTTCACCTGGTTATTCATAAGTCTCTCTAATTTTGAAACTCCATAAAGAAAGGATCTTTTCTAAAGCTTACTTACCTTCTTAAAATATTGGTGCTGGGCCCTCCCTGGTGGCACAACAGGTTAACACACAGTACTACAAAACTCTCCTCAGCCACTGCACCATGAGTTCAATCCCCAGCCAGGGAGGTGACCCACATGTCCTGGAAGTCTTCTCCTGACTATCCTGCTGCTCCCCTCAGCAGTGTATTTCAGTGGATCTGCCTTTTCTGCTCCCCACTTTGTTTCTGGTGAATTCTCTCACCACCCCCCCCCACCTCTGGCCTGTATCTCAGTTTTTGTATGCATAAATAAATAATTCTTAAAGGTATATCATTGCTAGTATTTCAGAGAGGCCCTTTATATGCTGAGTATTATTATCCCCTAAGATTCAGAGGTTGCAGCTCTACTCCCAAATGTGATTATGTTTGGAGATAGAGCTTTGGAGAGGTAATTACATAAGCACCTTCAGACAAGAGCACCAGGGGTTTACTGTCCTGATTGACTTAGTATCCTTTTAAGAAAGGACAGGAGTGGGGGCCCTCCCTGGTGGTGCAGCGGGTTAAAGCACAGCACTAAGAAGCTAAAGCCACTTGAGCACAAGTTTGATACCCAGCCCTGGAGGTGACCCACAAGGCGTGGCATACCTTTCCTGACCTGCCTGCTCCTCCCCTTAACAGTGTACTTTGTCGGTTAGCTTGTCTCTGCTCCCCACTCTGTCTCTAGCACTCTGTCTCTGCACCTCTAGCCTGTACCCCAGTTCTGTATGCCAAAATAAATAAATCTTTAAAAAAATAAAGAAAGGACAGGAGTGGACATGTTCTGTGACCTCACATGCGCAAAAGAAGGTGCACAGTGAGAGGGCAACCATTAACTTACTAGTTTTGGTCTCGAACTTTGCTGTCTCCAGATCTGTGAAAATAAACCCGTTGACATCACTGAATCCATGGTAGTTTGCTATGGCATTTGGGACTAAGACAAGTCTTACTTTGATTAGTTGTTGTTTAGGGTTTGTTCTGGTTTGTAAGCTTCACAAAGAGAAGAATCTATTATAATACTTGGTTATCATCCTAGAATAGTGAGTGTTGTGCTTATTCTTATGTAATTGAATCATATAGTAGAAAACACATTTCCAGAAGTTACAGACAACAGTGGTTTGCAAGAACCAGAATGGTTTGAAATTTTATTTAGCAAAGACTTGTTTGCATGGTCAGTCTTTCTTATTGGTAGTCTAATCAAAGAGATAAATGGGTTTTGGCAAGGAATCAATTAGTATAATGGTTTTTAGATGGTGGATGCTCTTGCCGGAGATTTGTTACATGCTCTTACACATTTATTCAAAATGCTTCATCATTCAGAATGACTGATTTTATAATTTTGGAGAGAAATGTCATAGCCAGGGTCAAAGATTTTCTTTTGTGGATTTCAGTAGTGACTCCACAATGATTTAAGTGCAAAATAAAATGTGCACCTGAGGAATTTGATATTCTGGTAAATTATTCAATTTAAAATCAAGGCCTCTTGCTGTAGCCTCTGTCCATTTGGGTCAAGCATATTTATGACCGCCTCTTGAGGGTTTTTTTTTAACATGCTACTTTTGAAACAGATTCCTTTAGCCTCATAGATACTATCCAGCTCTTACTTCCATTTCTGTTCTAATCCCGCTTTCCTTCCTTATTTCCTCCCTCCCATTTTTTTTCCTGACCTGCCCGCTGCTACCCTCAGCAGTGTATTTCAGTAGATCTGCCTGTCCTGCTCCCCACTGTCTCTGGTGAATCCTCTCACCACCCGTGCACCCAGTTCTGTATGCATAAATAAATAAATCTTAAAAAAAAATACAGCAACCTCAGGTGGGAAACCTTCCTTCATGGAAATACTTCCACATATGTAGCAAACCAATTCCAGGTCACAATAAAACAGGCAAAGGAATGACCTTTGACCTTTGAGCTTATGAGACGTCACAGGTACCTCAGAGAGGAAATTTTGATTCTAAGTGTAGTATGGAATTGAGGGGAATGCAGTTGACATTGCTTCCCTGGCATGAGAACCTGTATTGAGTTTGACAGAAGCTGAACCCAGTTTTGGTTATTTTCTTCTTATCACACAGAAAGACTGAACTTCCCAAGTTCTTCTTCAGTTAAGTGAGACTATTGGCCAGACATGGGCATAAAAGCATGAGCATAGTGAATTGGACCCCTTCAGGGCTAAAGCACTTATGAATTTGTGCCTTACTCTCTCCACATTCTCCCCTGCTACCAGTGTCCTGGAAATTCAGGCTGTCATTAGGTGAAAGATTTGAGCCCCTGAATTGCAGTATACAGATCTTCTCTGGATAGTTGGCTTATCAGTGTGTGATATACTTGATTCCAGCTTTTGTTCATCAAGTCATTGGTATTTGGATTTTAATTTGTTAGCTTCCTGTTATGCATATACATTACACTATTTTTGCCTGTTCATTTTATCTTCACTGGAAAACGATGGCTTTACGTTAGTAGACCTTGACTATCTATTGTTTCTTATTAGGATATAACTGTTATCTTGGAGAAATCTAGGGAAAGGCCTGGATTGGTCTAATTTGTCAATTGAATCAATAAATTTCCTATAAAGTCTTCATGTTCAAATTTTCCTTTCTTGTAAAATGACTGCTGAAGATATCATTTTCCACAGGGTATGGGAATTAAATTTGGAAAATAGAGTGTCAAATGAAAGAGGAATCCATGACAAATATAGCAAATGCTACAGATGGAAATAAATAAAAATGTGAATTAATCATTACACAATTCAGGAGAATGACTCAATTAAATAATAGATAATAGAAAACCTTTTGGATTTTCAATTAAGAAATTAGCTCAGGTTTTACCAGAGTGTTCTCCTCTTCTCTTACTTCTATAACATACATTCTTATTGTCTTCTGGGTATAGTTAAAAATAAAAAAAAAATCATAGTGTTTTTCATGCATGTAGCAATGAAAAAAAAATCAGCTCTGAAGGTAACAAGGGAAAGGACTTTAGATGAGTGTGAGTTCATATATGCAGAAATATTTTTATATTTGACCTAAAGAGTGGGCCTTAATAATAGAATAAAATAATAGAATAAAACTCTCAGCTCCCTATGAAAAATATAAGGGTGAAATGGCTAGTAAAGTTAGATCAGACTTCAGTACCATGATGGATGTGGTTTGTTTTTGTTGTACTTTTAATAACATTTTGGAAGCATGAGGCAAAAAGGAAATGAGAAATAAGAATTTAGTAATGTGTTTGAATTTAGAATTCAAATTTAGAATTGGAATAAAAGGAAATACTTATTCACCAAACAGTCAAAAGCAATTTTACAAGTGATGGAAAATTTTGAGCATACGATTAAAATTTTATATGGAACTCATTGAATCACTTTCACAAATTAGGGGAAGTGTAGCCAGAACTTTATAGGCAAAATTTGAATTCATAGAATAATCTTATGAATTAGATATTATTTCACTTTTGCAAATGAGAAAAGTGGGTGAAATATTTCTTATCTCAGATAGTAATAGTAGAGCTGGTATTTAAAACTTCACATGTCTAACTGCAAAACTCATAAATTTCCACGGGACCATTTCAATTTCCTTAGAAGTCACCTATATTAATTTTTAAGAGAAACAAGTGGTAGTCCTAATGGTTATCAATAAAAGCAAGGCAGCGATTACTTATCACAATGTGTATCCTTCTACTAGACCAAGGTTCCCTTCATCGTATTAGATTATGAAGCTTAAGAAAGGAAATGAGAAGCTTAACAAATATTCTGTCTAGCTTAGCCTGTGATAAAGAACATAGATATTAGAGATCCATGGACATGCTTTTAGTTTTCTGTTCTATAAAAGGAGAAATAACACCTTCCCTGTAGGATTTTTGTAATTATAACTAATAAGGAATACCTGTATGGACAGAGTCCACCTCCTGTTATGATGTGAGATTTATCATTTTCATGTTCTTTTGGTACCCTATCACTTGGGGCAAAACTTCAGAGCACATTTTTGGGTTCTGCTAAAGAGGATGCTAAAGAAAGACTGGAAAGCTGTAAAAAGGTCTCGCTCAGTCTTTGAAATGCTGACCTCTTTTCCTAACAGCCTGGCCCTACTCCTTCACTTTGGTGAGGACAGTTTGTGTCAGAACCTAAAGGTTTTACAGGTTGAATTTGTTCCATCACTAGCAGAACCAGTTGACTGAGCCCCACTCAAGATATCATCCACCTGGTACCTCTCCCCACACTGGAAGCTTTGAATCCAGCTCAGCATAGATTCACCTTCCTCTAACTCAGAGACACGATGGTCCATAAAGTGCCCCTTCCTCCTACGGAGGATGAGTATGGCTCCAAGAAGCCACACTTCCAAAGTTTTAGATTTTGAAAATGCTAACTTCATGGTTTGCTTGATTCTAAGGCTCATAACTTCCTGTACTCACTGCTCATTTTATAAAAACTCCCTTACAATAAAAAGTTAACAGGGGGTTGTCATCCTTAATGGGTTCTACTGGCAAGGCTGGCTCTGTCCTAATGCCTGAGAACATAGATTTAGGGGACACTATCCCCACTGTCTCTAAGAGGCTATCTCTGTGCCTAAACACTATACAAACACTGTCGTTTATACTGAGCAGGAGATTTCTTCTGGGGGTGTAGAATTTGGATAAGTGATAGGCAGAGAGTGCTGGCGTGACAACTTCCAACAAAACCCAGAGGTACTAAACCTCTAATGAACAGCATTTCACATGTGTTGCTATGTTTATTGCTGAGGGAGCTAAGGACACTATGAGATAAGTCACTGGAAGATGGTGCCTGGTTTTCTCAGATGTGTCCCGCACACTTCTTCACTGACTTTTCTTCATCTCCTTTTGCTGTAATAAATTATAGCCATGAATATGATGATGGTTTGAGGTATGTGACCTCTTGACAAATCTAGGAGTGGATCCCTTATGTGCCTTAGTAATCTTTAGTTTTCCCTTTCTTTCCCTCAGTTTTTTTTTTAATACCAAGACAATGATTAATTTGTACTGTATTTTCTCTGTTCAAATAACTGTGGTTAAGTCTTAAACTAAAACTATTCCTCAGTGGGCTTTTTAACACACACCCCTGATAAAAATAGTATTTCATAAACAAATTTGAGGAATATTTGTCCATGATATAAGATCATTTTCTTTTTTCTTGAATCCCTGACAAGGTATTTAAAATAAATTATATTTTCTTGCCTTCATGTAGTGAGTTTGTTTCTTTTCAATGAGCAGTTCACTCCACAGCAGCCAGCTTACCCTTGATTTAGTACCTGGTACTTTATACCTGTGAGTACTTAATATCTTGGCAAATTACTTTATAACTACATCATTAGTTATTCATAGAACCTTAAGTAATATCTATTTTGGGTGTATTCCAAGGTCTTTGATAAGGTCAACAGAAATTGTGAAAACATATACTGATACAGTGAAGGGTTTTACTCCCTGCCTTCAAATAACACTTTATTTTAATGGCAGAGACATTTTTGAAAGTTTTCTAGGATGCCGATAAGAAAATGACACACTCAATGAGATCACAGATACGAAATGTCTCTAAATATTTCCTATGCAGTGGTACACTTTAACAACAAATTGACAGAGCAAGAATGAAGCCCATTCAGTTCAAAACATTTGGGAATACAGATTTTTAGTTATAAAATCAAAGCTTCTTTCTTTTTTAATGGAACATGTACAACATGTATGTTTTATGTTGGCTTTATGTAAAACATGTACATTGATTTCACCTTTTGTCCCTCCTATATTACCATTTGGGGTTGACAACTATTGATATTACAGGATAATTTATGGACTAAAGTATGAGTAAATTTGCTGTGGTCATTAAATCATACTATAGATTTTCAAAGGTGGTGTGTCATTCAGTGACTCATTATTCCATCCTGACTTCTAAAGAAGCATTTTGAGCAAACAGAACTGGAAGTTACTCACCAAGAACATGGAATTAAACTAGATGGCCCCAGAGCTTTGACTGATTTAAATCATCTGTGTCAGATCAGATGTTTCCAGACCAGAGACGGAGCTCTCTGGCCATTGCTTTAAATCCAGATTTCTTCTTGTAACTACTCTCCTTATACATTGCAGCTGTTGGACATCATCACAGGACACATGGGCCAGGGGACTGATCCTTACTCCTCTGTATATCTGGAGTTAACCTGGGGGCATAGCCTAGGATACCAACAGTCACTATACCCCTCCCTCCTCATCCTCAGTATTGCCAAATTTTATCACTCATTATTTTCTAATTCATTGACTTTGGCTTTCCATTATATCTGTCTGAAATGAAAGAAATTTTTAGAACCATATTTCATATTAGAAAACACAGGACCTCCTTAATGGAAACATTCCACTCTTATCCCACAATTAATTAAATGTGAATGATAATGCACAAACAAATAGTAATAGAGTATGTTCTAGCATATTTGCTGTTTGGTTTCATCCCATATGTTCTGAATAGCTTCCAGTTTGCCTCTGACCCAGACATTTAGAGGTGCAGACCTGCACTCTCCAAAAATAACCTTTGAGTTGCCTCATTGTTTCCTGGTGGGGCTGTAATAACATTTTGGGTTTATAATTCTTTGTGTTTCCCAAACTGCAGGGTATTTCACTTGCTAAAACCTATAACATCCTCCTCCATTGTTTTGACTGCCAAATATACCAACCTTGAAGTAGGACGTGTGCACCATTTGAAAACCAACTTATTGGAATATTTTCATTGGATAAATTATGTGTATTTTAATGATCAGATAATTTAAAAGCCAACAGGATATCATTCCAAAACCCACTGTATCTTGTTATTGTCTGAGATGTCTTTATAATCCCAAAGACTTCACTTCTTTCTTTCTGGGGGAACAGCTCAACTTCATCCTACCCATGGTGATGTGGTCACCACCGTGGGTGACCTTTTCTCAGAGACTAAAGGCTTTATGTCTGTCACCTAACATGAGGTTTTTTTTTTTTTTATTTCTCTTACAAAGTTATTCTCTACTACTTAACTACCCAGTAAGTTCCAATTTCCTGTCTGAGGCAAGCTTTCAATTCTCTTCCCAATCTGCCAAGCACAGATGGCTAGTAGGCCCTGAGTCATCAAGGAATTTCCAGTTTGGTTACCAGATTCACCAAATCCAAGGTCCTCTTTGATGAATCACTTAGCTTTTACTTTCCCTTCTCTAATAGTTTAGATGTTCCTTCAAAATCTTGGTGGGTGAGGGGTGCTATTAATACCTGCAGGGGGACATCCTGTACCTCTAAGTCATATGTAATGTTGTGACCCAATGTTACCACATAAGACAAGAAAAATCACCTCACATCAGTTTAATGACAAAAATATGCTTCCTACATTGAGTTGCTGTAGTGGACCACTTCTAACTAGATTAAAAATTGTTTTCTTTCACTTTCTCAGAAAGGAATGACACATCAAAAGCTTGAAAACAAACTTCTTTCACTAGTTGTAAGACTGTGGGAGCCTCTTAGTTTGTCTGACTGTCTCTATTTTAAATAAAGGCTAAGGACATCTAGTTTCTAAAGCTCCCAGCAGAACTGAGACTTAGAAGAGTAAGTGCTAAAAGAATCAAGCGTTTTTATCTGTGAACTAGAAAAGTAGTGATATTTGCTTTCAAGCCCTCAACTATAATGTGAACTTAGATTACTATTAGTTCTTAAGTAGTCACTGAGTACAATGTACAATGTAAGGTATTTATGAGAAAACTAACAGAATATGTTTGAAGTGGTTTCTGCACTATTCTTTTAGAAGGTTTTCTGGTTTCCGATTCTCTCCCCAATTTATACTTCACACAACACCATTTTACTGTAGTATAAGTCACAGGGTCCATGTGAGGGAAACTGATATCTTAGTGACTCCAACATGAGGCACTCGTCCTTGAGCATAAATCAAGCTAACTGTGACTGGTAACTAAGTAGAATCAATTTCTTAATAGGCATGAAAAAAAAAAAAAGAAAAAGAAAATTAGTTTTATATTTTGTGTTTTAACATATAAACCAGTGGTGGTAGAAATGGTATTTTAAATAATAAACCTGATTTTAATGCATGACATTTATTTTTATGAACATTTTCAACTTCTTTTGTGTTCAAGTGTTTTTCTAGTATATATTAGGACACATATTCAAAAAACCTCAGTGAGGTGCAAGTATAATAATGAACTAAAAATATTCATGGTAATAGATATGTGTTTGGAAATATATCCACGACCACATATAGGTGCCATAAAAAGCCTGAACTCTATTTTTATAATAAATCTGTCCTTGCTACTCCTTAAACTCCACATATTTTATGTCCATTTTGGTTCTGAAATGTTTCTTGTAGAATTTTTTCTTGAAAAATTCAAGGAAATGAAGTAACCCAATTTAAAAATGCTAATTAAAAATTCACATTGTTTTTAACTATTAGCAACTCTAAGAGTTCAGCTCTTTATATGCTGAATTGTTTTAAATAATAAGCAACTATATATTAGAACATGAAGCTATAAAATCAGTCTCCGTGTGACTACAATTATCTGTGATTTTCACAGTAAAACTAAGGCATTCACCACAGCTTCCTCACTATCAGTGTGACTGACCTTCAGTGTTATCGTCCTGCCTTAAACTTCTCTCACATACTCCATTCAAGCCAAATTGGTCTCCACATCCCTACAAGCGTCACATATGCTATTTTCTGAGGGCATTTGGACCGGCCACTTCCTCTTTTTGATATTACGTTCTCCAACTCTCTCAAATCCTTAAATATTATCTCAAAAAGCGCCTTTCTCAGGAGAACTCTCTCTGTTTTCAGTGGTAACCCATTCCATGTAGGTTTCTGTTAAACATCTCATGACTGGCATTCCCTTGCAGGACACCTGCCTTACCTATGGTAATCTAGCCTTTTCACTGGCCCAGGTCACCTTTACCCCAGGTGATAAGGTGTCTTCATGTACATTACTTGGCATTATTTTGTTGGCACTCCGTGTGCATCTTGGATCACAACTTCTGGCTCATTTCCTACAGGGAGATAGCTCTCAGAGATCAGTTTTTAAACTGGTTTCCTACACCTTTTCTCTGTTTTCTCCTCCTTTGGGGAGCCCCATTATCTGAAAAGGTTTACTCTTTACATTTCCCCAGAGAATACTTATACTGTTTTCACTTTTCAGATTTGTTTTTCTCTACCTTGTGCTTTTCTGTGATCTCCGGTATGCTTTGGAAGTTCATTAATTCTCTATTCTCTATTGCCTCTGTTTCTCTGATATTAAAGCCCCCGACTGTATTCTTTAAATCAACCAAAGTGTTTCCTAATGTCAGTATTTCTGAATGGTGCTGCCTCATATTTTTGTTATCTTTTTTTTTTCCTATTATTGCTTTTGATTAGCGATTTTATTTTAAGTTCCATTGGCATTGCCAGAACAGTTGACCTGAATTTGCAGTAAGAAAAACCCTGGAGGCACCTGGTTCTCTGAAGGCGTAGGGGGGAGGGGCTGAGCTAGAGGCAGCTGAACAGCTGCAACCTCAGTTGTCCCTTGGCAGCTTGTTTTGGATTTAAAAAAAAATAAGCAAAACATGTCAGCTGCCCAAGGTGAGCTGCATCCTGGTGCACCGCTCACTGCTGTGCCCTAAATCCAGGCTCTCATCGTCAGAATAACAATACCCTGCATGAGCAGCTGTGGTTTCAACTACTGGAAAAGGCAGACACTATCCCGGGCAGGACAGTCAGTGATTTGTGGCCCTAAAACTCTCTTATCTCAGTCACCCCTTTGGAAATAAGCCCTGTTGTTGAACTCGAGTCATATCTTGCAATTGTCAGTGAACAAGTGAGAGCCCACAGATCAGGGCATCTCCCCAGTTTTGTTGTTTCAGAGCCCCGCAGCACCCCTGTGTCAGGCTCCTCTCAGAGTTTTGTTGTTCTGGCATGTCTGTCGCCTCACTTTGGCTTTGCGTGAGTATTAGTAAGGCTAGGTCTTCCATGGTTCTTTTTGAACTTGGAATAATCAGGAGTCTGGTACCTGTGAGGGCTGGTAGGTTTGAAACAGGACTGGAGCAATAGGCATCAAAGATCACCCTCAGGAGACCCAGGAACTTGAAATTCCTGTTGTAAAGCATTCCTTTGTGGGGGTGCCAGGAGTTTTAGGTGGACTTGAGTATTGCCACTTCAGTCTGCTGGGAGAAGTCCACACAGCAGCCACGCTCCCTCTTGTGGGTTGTGCTGTCCCATTATAACTCTACGTTCCCTTGGAGTTTTTCCTACTCCTTTCAATTGGACAGATGCCCTTAATGTATATGCTGATCATTTTTCCCTCAAGGGTGTTGTTTTGCATCAGTTTGCTATGTTTTTCTGGAGATGGTCACCCTATGTCTTCATTCTGCTGCCATTTTATCCAACTCTCTGTAGAGTTTTTATGAATAATACAAGCTCTTGATGTTGAAGATGATAGGGTGATGATGACTGTGAGGATTCATTTTTCTATGCTGAACTAAATTTATTGTATGGTTTGCATATTGCATAAATTTTAATAAAGTATGACATATGTCCTTCAGACAATCTTTTATTTTTGGACTGTGTTTTCCTGACCTTGGAATTCATAAATCATTTATCCAACTTTTGTTCATTTTCCAAAACTCTGTGAACTAATTGTTATGCTCACCCTGTGAAATTCTATCAGGAAGCATGAGCTATTTGAACACAAAACACTGACCATGAAAATATTTTGTATATCACCTTGCCTGATGATACAAAATCACAAGTAAAGAAGTTATGGAGCAATATTGTCAAGGGATAGCACATAAAAGCCTAGACTCCAAATGACTAAATTAAAAATAAAACAAGCAAGGAATACATAGTTGTTGTCAACAAGGGATATATGTTATGAAGAGAGGAGGTAGAACTTAAGAAAAATGTGCATCAGTTTAAGCAGATGGAGAATATTCTCATTATGAAGCATACAGCTATTAAGTACATGACTTTTTTTGTACTACTCAAAGGTTATTTAGAAAATATCATGAGTTTATACACTTAAGAAGACTGCAGACTTATCTATAAGATATACATTTTTCCCATAACAATATTTTCTTAGGATTCTGATGTACAGAAATAGCTCTCCTTGTTGTTATGGTAATTGATTGTTCCTGAATATTTTAACCTACTGACAAGTGAGTAGACTTGAATTCAAGTTAATTCTGGATTTATATTTGCTTCATTTCCTTGTGGCATCTGAACATAAGTAGACACATAGAGTAGTAGTCTCATGTCGAATAATGTCTCTCAGGTCTAACCTGGCATTTGTACCAAACTTTCTCCCCTCTCCCTATATGACGGCATACACTAACATACATATAAGTATCTATGGTCTTAACAATGGTTACAGCACCCCTTCCTCCTGACCTCAGATCTGTTCTAGTCACCTACTCTCTCAGCACCTGCATGCTCAGCACTGGGATTCCAGAAAGGACCCACCACGATCAGGAAGTGGGGAATCCAGGCTCCCCTGTCTCTGGAGAGCTTAGGCTAATGCTGTATTTAATCACCAGATACTGGATTCTCATTCTCACTACTTGATTAGCTAGTATATTATAGGATATTTTTAGGATCTACTAATAATTTGGCAGGGCATGTTATGTGCAGTGTGTTTTACATTTGTGTGGCAAATGTTTACAGATAAAGTAGGACTAGATTAAAATTTGAAAGTGTGCAAGGTGTGGAGAATATATAGATTAACACTATCCTGTGTCTGGAAGGAGAAGCCATTTTCCTAGTGGAGAGAAGTAAATCACCAGGCATGGCTACTCCTTCCAGACACAGGGCAGTCAGTGTTGATCTATATATTCTCCATAACTCACACAGTGCTGGCCAGATAGTGGGTACTTGATACATAAGCAGCAAATGATGATGAACTCATAGATCAATAATAGAAATAGCTCTTAATTCATAAGGTTAAAAAATAAACTATGATTTAGATATTATTTACCTGCCAGTAATTGAATGAAATACATTTAATTTTATTTAGCCCTATGCTATATTAAGAACAATATTTGGATATGATGAACAAAGCCTTCTTTCCCAATACTTTTATTCCACTATTTCTTCTTGAAAATTCACTTCATAAATAATCTCATGACAAAATATTAATTGTTTCATCCTTTAATAAGTTTTCCTAAAAACAAAGCAAAACAAAACAAAACAAAAAACAAACTATTACCTTCTGATAGCTTTGCTTCCACTCAGTTGCATAAATAGCAGAAATCAAACTTTATCACATTGCAACTATTTCTAGGGTCAAATTCTATATGACATCAATAACTGTGTCACATTCATAAAGCAGCATCTTATATGAAAAATTACTGCAAAAAAAGATATATATGTATATATATATACTCTGTTTCTGACCTCACATAATACTCAATGGTGAGGGATAGTATTTTTAATTTGAGAGTATAGATTATTTTTAAAGTCTATTTCTCAAAATGGGTCAATTATTTGTTTTTTAAAGCAGAGGGAAATGTATATGGTGCTGCTAATGAAATCCTCACGTTTCTCCACATCATCTTGAGTAGAAAATTGAAGTCGGTGATGCATAGAAACAATTCCATTCATTTTCTGAATTCAGAAAAGACTAAGCAAAATGTTAAACTATGTAAAAGTCAAATAAATATAACTCCCTAAAGCCAGAAAAATAAATGTGTTAGTTGAATGATGATTCAAATATAGGGTTTCACCAGCGATTGTCTTTGTTCTAGTACCTCAAATATGTTTCTTTTTCCTTTTTAATATTTTAACCAGGGGGTCCCCTTTGAACTGGAATTTAAAAGACTCAGAACTACCCCTGGCTTGATACTAGGCTGGGTGTTATGGGTATAGCAAGTCATGTTTTGATAATCCTCTGTTTCAAGGCAGAAGTGCGGAAAGTGGTTTTTGATGTTTGGTATTATTATTAGCTTTCTTCCTTTGACAATTGATCTTGGCATCCTAGAGAATGTTTTCACACACTGTAGCATTAGCACATGCCCCCAAAATTTGGCTACTTGAATTTAGAACAAAGATGCTAGATATTCTCTGGGAAATTCCTTATTCAATAACGTACCAGTATTAATGCTTCAGATTTTTATTCTTTATTAGCTCTACATATTAAAGTGTTTAATTAATGTGCTATTAATATAAAAATGGACATTGTGCATTATCTTAAATAGGTCTGGTAAAAAAACAAGCAAAAATGATTGAAACAATTATGTCATAGTTAAAAGATTTATTGACAACAGTACACTTTTTTATGTTAAAAAAAAAAGGAAAAACCTGTTATCCTTAACACAAAGTCTTACCGAGAGCACTGTGCTATTCAAAAACTCCATTGTAAGTTTTATTGCCTGTTATTATATGGTTTTATTTATGTTTGGTCTTGATCATAATTTACTATCCTTTCACTGTCATGTTCACTAGCACGAAGAATTATAATCAACTACCTGTGTTCGGTGAGGTCCTGTACAAACACCTCCGTTATCTAGGATTGGATGAAATAGCAACCTTCCCTCACACCAAACCAAATCCCCTGAACTCTTTCCTCATAGAAACTTTGTTTCTTGTTGTTCTACAATTTTGAAATGAGCAACTAATTAAATTATTATCTCAACAGTGTTGCAAGTATTAGAAAGTAAACTTTATAATATGTAGAAATAAGTTTTCCAAAGATAATCTGTTATAGAATGATTTATGCTTGCTATTTTGGCACAGAACTTTTGAGTTGAGTATGGAAATATACAACTGCTTTATGATTTTTTTTTTTAAAGATTTATTTATTTATTCATACAGAACTGGGGTACAGGCCAGAGGCTCAGGGGCGGTGAGAGGCTTCACCAGAGACAGAGTGGGGAGCAGAACAGGCAGATCGACGAAGTACACTGCTGAGGGGAGCAGCGGGCGGGTCAGGACAGGTCTGCCTCGCCATGTGGTCTCCTCCAGGGCAGGCGGCAGGCGGGAATCGAACTCATACGGAAGTGGCTTCAGATTCTCAGTGCTGTGCTTTAACCCGCTGCGCCACCAGGGAGGGCCTGCTTTATGATTTTTTTCTTTTTCAAAATAGCATCCTCCTTATCAAGGATGTAAAATAATTTGACATAAAATTAGTCGGTGGTGGGCCCTCCCTGGTGGCACAGCGGGTTAAAGCACAGCATTGAGAATTAGGCCATTTCCGCATGAGTTCAATTCCCTCCCGCCCTGGAGGAGATTCACATGGCGTGGCAGGCCTCTCCTGACCCGCCCGCTGCTCCCCTCTGCAGTGTACTTCGTCGATCTGCCTGTTCTGCTCCCCACTATCTCTGGTGAAGCCTCTCGCCACCCCTCAGCCTCTGGCCTGTACCCCAGTACTGTATGTACAAATAAATAAATCTTTAAAAAAAAATTAGTCGGTGGAATACTTTTTTTCAGAGACAAAAATGACACATTTTATCAATGGATAGTTTTATTATCTTTTCCAATTGTATAAATTTATTCATAAAGAGATTTACAAAGTAAAATGTCCCATAAAATTGCAGTGTTCTACTTTGTCTTCATTCTACCCTCTCATAGTTTCTGCTTATTTTTGCCATGCACAGTGAATATCTTATAACCAGGTCGTAGTGTGCTATGCAATATGGATACATCCGAATGCAAATACTGTAAAAGTAAAGACTTTCTAAAATCATCTTGGAGGTACAGTCTTAATTTTCTCTCACACTATAGAACCTAAGAATTCTAGATTAAGCCACTACTCAACTTCCATTCTGAGTAAGAAGTGAGCACACTGAAAATGACAAAACACTACTACTGACTGATATTAACGATTCAGGAACTATTCCCTTGGATGGAATCAAATTCTTTCTACTCAAATAAGAAATTAAAGTAACTCAACAAGAAAAATGAAATTTGGATAAGATATAGACCAAGGTCACTTTCATGCAAAGAAAGTCAAACCTCCTTTCAGGATTATTTTGGTGTGATAGAGCAGAGAGAGAGAGAGTTCTTAATAACATGCAGAGAGTAAATCTAAAACCCAGACTTCATGTGGTTATGTGAAATATGGAGATTAAATTATTGCATTTCTTCTTACTGGCTATACAGTCTTCCAATAGTTAATGAACATGCACAAAACACCGAGAACAGAAGAAGGAATTAAAGTCATTTTCATCAGAGAAGTTTTCCAGAAACAGGAATGTAGGTAGGTGAGTTAACCATGGGAAAACAAAACCATGGGAATACTAACTGTTTTGATTCATTTTTGTCTATCACAGTTTTCATTCTTGTTGATGTACCAAATATCCTCCTTTGTTTTGTTTTGTTGTTGGCCAGTGGATCTCTTCCAGTTGGCTATACTTGTTTTGACCTTAGTAGCTTTGAAGGCTTCTTTGTTCTCTGGTATGTGAAGCTTGTCCTGGTCCATTATATATATTTTTGCCCCTATCTGAAAATTGTCTCTTTTTCAAAGGAGTCCTGGTTCCTATGAGTGGAGAAGAAATATTTAGATATCATAATCTGGACACTCAATGTGATCAAGTCTAGTGAGTCTGTTCACTCCACTAACGAACTAGACCCATTAGTACAACTCATTTCCTCTGACCCACTTTCTGGTTGATTCTCCTCAAAGCAGTCTTGCTTTTTGACTCTTCAGTTGTTCTTTTGTGTAGTATACATTTCTCCTGGTGCAAAATGCTTTCAAGAATATACATCTGTGCCTCCCCCAAGCTTAGAGATCTGACAACTGAATGGTTTTGTTTTCATGTTATTTACAAACTCAAAGGATTCTGTGTCCTGAGGTATGACACTAGAGATGTTATAAACAGAATTAGGAGAGAAATTAATGTGATGCTGTCACCATCTAACATTCTTGGATAAGGACAAACCAGAGAAGGCTTATTTAATTTGTCATGATATTATTGTTCACTCACAACAGAACAATAGATGTTGTAGTTACTTGTATTCTCACCACAATACTTAATACTATTTCTTGATAAGTTTTTTGTTTTCTTGCTTTCTTTTTTTGCGGGGTCTTTATTTTTTGGTGAATTGTGAAGTTCATTTGTGAATCATACTATAACTTGTGTTTATATTCCTACAGAAATGATCAATACATAATAAGAAATAAAGCATATCATCTTAATGGGAATTTTTCAGCCTACTCAAGAAATAAAGAAAAAAAAACACTATAACAATCATGAACTAATGTGATAGACATATCATTCCTAAATGATTTTAGTGGTCAGATAAATTTGGGTTGTCCATATAACCATTAACATATTCATCCATCTATTTATTCATATATCTTTCAGAGATATTGAAGTGATTTATAAAAATGCATACAGTGTAAAAGTAAATAAGGATTACAATGTCCAAGGTGTTCAAATGGGCAGAGAAATCATGTATTGAGAAATTTAATGCAAGTATTATTTTAGAAATATACACAACTTGAGAATTAAAATTTTCACTTCCATTAATTTGCATTAATAGTATGAAATTAAGATTTGACAATGAGGAAGTCCACAAAAATGCTATTTATCGTAAAAACAATGTATTTATCACAGAACATAAATGTCCTGACCTGACATATATATTGTTGTAGAAATACTGCAACTAAATACGGTATATTCATGTTATTATGAAATTACTAAATGTCAAGTTTTCAAATATCTTTAATGACCTAGAACACTATATAGCATTATTTTTTTAAAAAGCTATACTTATTTATGCATTGAAGAACAGGGATATAGGTGAGAAGAGCAGGGAGTTGGGGATGAGAAGATTCAGCAGAGACAGAGTGGGGAACAGAACTGGTGGATCTACTGAAATACACTGCTGAGAGGAACAGCAGTGAGACAGAAGTCCACTACACCGTATATGGGTCAGCTCCCTGGCCAGTGTTAAACTCAGGCTGCAGTGTTGACAGCATGACAGTGCTGAGACTTAAACCCTATGCCATCAGGGAGGCCCATGTTTATTAATTTTAAAAATACTATATAAAATAACATTTTTAAAAAAGATTTATTTATTTATACAGAACCGGGGTACAGGCAGAGATGCAGAGGGTGAGAGGATTCACCAGGTACAGAACGGGGAGCAGAACAGGCAGATCGACGAAGTACACTGCTGAGGGGAGCAGCAGGCAGGTCAGGAGAGGTCTGCCGTGCCATGTCGATCTCCTCCGGGGCAGGCGGGGATCGAACTCATGCGGAAGTGACTTTAGCTTCTTAGTGCTGTGCTTTAACCCGCTGCGCCACCAGGGAGGGCCTAAAATAACATTTTAACACATTCCTAGTCTAGGAACAATCATAACAGCAAATTGATAGAAGGATATAAATGGGAATAAATTTAAAATTTGAAGTGATTATTTGGGATGCTTATAGATAACTATGAATTTGTCCTATCTCTGTTTTTGATGATTACATGGATTTTCACTTGTAAATTTACATTATGTAGATAAAATTTTATATAATGTAGAGTCCAAGAGATGCAGAAATGAACAATGCACACACACACATACACACACACACACTGGGAAGAAGGAAGGAGACAGAGTTAGCCAAATTAATTAAACCACATTATCAGCATCCAGGAGTCATTACATTGCTTTGAAGAATCTTCCGGCTGCCAAAATGGACCACAGATCTGGGCTCCAAATTCCTGTTAACCAAGTAAACATAGACACGAAGAGCTGTTATATGATTGGCAGTTAAAAGCAAACCAGACACTCAAAGGAAACACAATTTTCTCTCATAATGGAATTTGGGAGACCTTCTGTTGGTCTTTGCAAGAGGATCCTGAGTTATATTGTCAAACAGAATAGAGAGGATGTCTTTGTTGACTGGGCAGGATTTCAACTAAACCTTTAGTTTTGAATATTTGTGTCAGTATAGAGCGGAAATTCCAGGCAGAGCAAACAAGAGGAACAAAGTAATAAAGTGATGAGTGAGCTTAACATGTCATCTAAAATGACAAGAATAGAGGCTTTATTTTAGAGAGATGTTGATAAAGTATGACATGAATATGTTGAATATGAGACTCTTGGAGATAGTGGTAAAGATGAGGAGAGGAAGGGAAGGGAGAGAAGGGAACCTGAGGAGAGCAGAGAAGGAGAATGTATTCGAGCAGGGGGTGGAGAGGAGGATTGTCAGGGTCTCACAAATACTGATCACATTTAGAAGAAGGGAAATGCTCAAATACAATTTAATTTCGCATGTAGAGAAAATATTGTGATGGCATAATATTAAGTACTATTTATTGACCTTTTAGGGTGTGCTGGAAGTTTTGATTAACTTGTCATTAATCTTCATAGAGATTTTCAAAATAGGATTTTTTATTCCCAATTGAAAGACATTGACAGGTTAAGAAAGATGCCAAGTTTGTACAACTGCTATATAGTAAAAGTAAGGTTGATATCCCATTTCCTTATTGTGTAAATGAGTCTAAAAGTAGTATAAAAATCAGCTTTTTAAATTAAGTTATTTCTCATTGCATACTTAAAACAGTGTCTAGCACTGTAAGCTTATATGTTTTCATCTTGAACAAAATGTGATGGAAAATATCAAAAAAGATTTTATATCATTTATCTGAAATAAGATCCATAATAAAACTGGGTTTATAAGTATTAAAAGAATAAAAAAAAGTTCCTTTCAATCAAGTACAAAATACTTCCCCTAAACTCAAGAGATTAGACCATAATATCCCTAGAAAGCTCTTCAAAAATTTATCTTAACACTCAGATGAATGTTGTAACATTAGCTTTAGAAGCACCTCATTATTCATGGAACATGTGTGATGCATTGACATGTGAATATATGTGATATAAGAAAATTGCATTTACTTGTACTGAAATTTCTGCTGGAATTATGGTATCGTTTAAATTAATTACCAATGTGGAATGACCATTTACTGCTTTGAACATTTACTTTAAAATGTGGCCTAAAAATTTTAGGCATCTTCTAAGTATATAGTGAGGTTTTTCACCAAGAAAATATTTTTTTGTTTGTTTACTATATGTAATTGGCACTTTAACCAATTAATATAGTCATTTCTTACTTTTTCAGATTATCCTTTAACCATTTATTCAGTATTCTAAAGAAACATTAAAACCAATATTTCCTATTCTAATTTACATACCCATTGTTTATATCACAAAAAAAAAAAGATCAAGAAACTTATCTGTTCTATTTAATTACTGAGAGGGAAGTGGAATATTGCTTTAAAAAGACCTCTTCTTTAAATGTGTAAATATTATGAAGCAAGCTTGATTATCTGTTCTGACATGGTAGAAAGACACGGTGGACAGAAAATGGACCCAAGTTCTCATTTGACAGGCTAATTACTTTGAAGTGAGAAAATAAAATATCTCTTCAATGAAAATATAAGAAAATCTATTATGTTTTGGTGTTGTCAGTGACAAAGAAATATTAATTCAGTATTCACTTTTGTCTTAAATTTGTAAATGACTGGAAATAAATAGGAACAAAAGAGCTGAAGAGCTCTGAGCACACCTGCAAGAAGACCTGTAGTGAGGAGTATGCTCGGTAACCTCTGAGGTGTATAGTATCGTCTACCTTTTAAATTGAGAAGTTGTAGTAACTTTTACTTATGCTTTGATTTTCACTGATAATATTTCAAAAGTAAATATAGATATTGTTATCATAAGTAACAGTTCAATTACACAAAAATGCACTATGATACAACTTTGAAAATTAAAGAAAAGGAAGTAACTTTGAAGACATTAAAAGAAAATGTATACTTTAAAATGGGAGGAGGGGAAGGAATTCAAATGACAGTGTAGTTTTCATGGGAGACGAGAAAGAAAGCACAATGTTTTATAAATGCTGAGGAAAGGACTTACCAACCCTGAATTTTATTTCTAGTAATGATATCCTTTGCAAATAAAAAGGAAATCATATATCTTAGCTGAATTAAGGGAATTGTTGCTAGTTCTACCCTAAACAAATGGCAAACGGAAAGTCTTTAAACAGAGGAGTGAGTGAGTGAAGAAGTGAAGAGAAGACCTTTTGTTTTTTTTTTTTGTTTTTTTTTTATTAAAGTTTATTTTTACATCATTTTGCACATTTTTTTTTCATCTCAATTGTAATCCCCACGGGTTTCCCATCACCAAATCACCCCTGTGCCACCACCATAGTCCCGTGCATTTCCCTCCCTTCCTCCCCCCCCTGTTTTTGATCGAAAAAGACCTTTTGTTTTTAATGTAATTAGATTCTTTATATTTTGTTTTAGATTTTTTAATTGAGGCAACATTGACTTATCACACACATACAGAGGTATTTGTCAAATCAGTTACCAACAATGTCTGAGTTACACTGTTCAAATTATTTTAGATGGTTTCTCAAATCAGCTGAAGGGAAGAATCTTCTACACTCTGACAAAATTAAGTAAGCAAAACAGAGATGCATGATTAAAAAAAAAGGAACTGATGAAATTAAATGAAAACAAATCATAAAAATATGACTGTAAAATTGAAGGTGATAGAGAAGGAGATCAGGGGTCGCAACAATTTGGGGAGGGGGAGCCCAATATATCTGTAGCATGTGATATACACCCTGGTGTTATGGAAGGAGGTGTGGAAATGATCACCCTGAATCACAGACAGTGCTGTTAACTGATGGCACCTCAATAATAAGTAAGCTAATAAATAATAAACTGATAAAAATTTTAGGTCTCTGATTTTGAAACAATTTTAGGATGTGTTTGGTTTTTAAAATACTTTTTATTTTAAAATAATTCCAGATTCATAAGAGATTGCAAAATATTGTACAGAGATGTCTCTGGTACCACAGTGTCTCAAGCTGGCTATCTCTTATACAGCTATAGTACAATGGAATTGATATTGATATAGGTAATGCAGATTTCAATAGTTACACATATTCTTGGCCTTCTGTATATATGTGTATGTGTGTGTGTGTGTTTGCATGTGAACTGTATTTTTTTTCCACATGCGTAGCCTTGTGTAACTTCCTCTATGATGAAGGGATTGTTGAGGGAATGAATGTGGTTTATACAACATCAAGAGATAAAAACTATCTTAAGGTGATAGCACAATGAAGCAATTTATTTTTTTGTTTTCTGTTGAAATTCTTTATAAAACTTATTTTAACTGAGGTTTATACTATTGCTATGGTGGTGAAATTCTTCATGAATAAAATAAAAATAAACAAACACAAAAAAAAATGGTGATTGTAAAGGGACAATTTATTAAAATCACAGCCTAAATTCTCTTCTCAGATTGTCTTACCATTTAAATGAAAGTGTGGAGGGAAAAGTATTTGACAACAAATAGAATTCAAATGACCTCTTGTGTTTGTTAACTTATTAATTGCTTTAACATCCAAGTGCCTGCATTTACTGACATAGAAAGTTCCCATTATTTATTGCCATTTATTGTGGAGGACCTTTGTTCTTTGTGTTTTCCAGCTCTGTTATTCTTAAGAGCCAGGAACTCTGACAGCTGCTGCCAGCCCTGTGTAGTTTGTTTAAAACAATAGGGAAAATTGCCTAGCAACCCCACATCCAGCTTCTGGTACCCTCCTAGAGATCACATTCCACACACATTTTGCTTATTGCCACAAGCTCTAGGGGAAAACACACACACACACACACACACACACACACACACACGTCAAACGCACACACACACATCATAACTAGACCGAACTTGAATTTTCTGAAAGCTGGTCCCATTGTTCACAGCCAAAATATTACCCCACTATGCAGCTCAGAACTGGGCTAACTTTGAAAATATAGCATAGAGACTTTCATAAATGCATTAGTTGCCCCTCCTCTGTAGAGTTTGTTATTTTCGATGTACTTCGATGTATGCATGTAAAGGCTCTTTAGTCTTTAGTAAATATGTTATTCCTTTTAATTAGTAATATCAAGAAAATTGGGAGACATTTTAGTCTAATTGATTCAGACGCCAGGCATGGCAGAGCAATGAAACCAGCATTGTTGAATCTTGGTGATAGGGTATTGGACTGGCCCCAGATTTCCACCTGAACTTCAACTCTGATCATTGTAATTTTGCTGCCTTATCTAACATTCTGCGATGCCACATATAGCCTTGATATTCTCTGAGGCCATTTTATATAAAAAAATGTAAAGTGAGGAAATGCTTATAATGTCATTAAATCAAACACGACTGACACTAAAACTGGGAGGAAAGAGTTGCCCATAGAACCAAAAATACCTACATAAACCTGAAAATATATGAGGAATACAAATATGTATAAAGATAGATGGATGCACGGACAGACAGATGGGCAGATGTCTAGATAGACATAGACATATATACATATCTATCTTACTATAGATATCTATTTGTGTATATTTATGTAAATATCTTACTATACATGTATATATCTATCTTATAATAAAGTTTTTGGGAAATGATTTAAGATCGTAGCAGGAAGAGAGATATATGTTAATGCAAAGGTCATGTAAAAAAACTGAAGTCTGTGGAACAAATCTAGCCAGCTGTTGATTTTTACAGAAAAGATTTATGGAACACAACACACCCCCTCATTTACATATTGTCTATGGCTCCTCTCCTGCTACTATGTCATTGTACTGCAACAGAGGCCATATGTTCCACAAGCTGCAATATTTAGTCTTCAGCCTTTTATAGAGCTTATTGATCCCTGTTGTAATGTGTGAGGATGTTTGCTATGTTTATTTACACTTAAAGTCAGCCACCTCAACCAGGTATAACTATTTCATATCAATGAAAGAGCAAAAGTATAAATATTAATCCCAGAATTCAGTGTTCTAGCAATTCTATTGTTTCAATAAGGTAAATCATCAAATAGAAATGTAAGGCAAATTTGACTGAAAAGAATGATATGTGTTTGTCATTATTTTTTTCAAAACAGATTAGCAATTGCCTTTGGGTTTTCTCATAAATGTGAGCTACATGTTCAAAACTGTTTGGAAACATCAAGGTTACTACATTTGAAATGTAATATCTCTCCAGGGGCTATGGTGTGAAAAATTTGGAATCCCTCCAAAAAAAATTTTTAAAAGGCACAGCACTAATCCTGAGGAAAACATGGAATTCAGGTGCCTGGTTTCCTCAATAACTTGGACATTGATAAATTCACTGTCAGGATTACAAATGTATACATGAATAATATAAAGCTGATCACTTTATGTTGTGTTGTACATGCAGCTTACTGTGTTCACATCAATGTGATTTCATTTCTCAGACCTATGTTACTCTTTCTATAGTGGCTAGCAGACTCTAAAATGGGTACACAGAGAAATGTTGACTTAATGGAAAAAGGAACATTTATCCTTTTTATTTCTTCTTTGTCGTGCATCCTTCTCTCTTACACTCTAAATAAAGCACAGGGAGATAGTTTTTATCTTGCTAAGATGTTTCATAAACATAAAGGTAAATTTCATTCATTAAGAATATAATGCAGGTTAATAATGCATATCTTGATGCTCTAGAAGGATCTGGATTCCAGTAATTTACTGGAAAGAGTTATCACTGAGTAATAGATAAAACCCAGTTTGATCAGCATAGATGTTAGGAACAGAGGAGAGTGGATTCTATCCATCTCCTTCCTATTCACTGGCACCTGTGGTAGGATTTCCCAGACTGCCCAGCTACTGTCTAGATACCCATTGCTGTAATAGATGATGCTGTAATGAAAGTTGACAGTAGAATATAGTGAGAAACTGGTATAAAAAGAGAAGAAAGAGAGAAGTGTGAAATTAGGAATTAAAAGGAGAAACATGGAAAGTCATAGGAGCAGACATTGCCAAGTCCACAAGCAGAAAAGAAATAAAGTAGCAGTTAGAATTTTATTCATAGAATTTACTCCATTAGGTAGTGAGAAAAAGTGGCAATTAGCCAATAAGAAAATGAAAAAAAAAATAAAGAAAAAGAAAGATACTTGGGGATTTTATGTGAAGATGACTCACTTTGGTATCCAGTTATGACTTAGTTTCTGCTTTGGCAACAGTTATTTAATTAGCTGTATCCTTTTAATTCATTGGCCTGGATTCTGACCACAGGCTTTGCTTCTCTACTTCTAAATAGTGAACTTTGGTTCCTGTGAATATCTTCAAATCCGATCCACTTTTTCTACCCAAGTTGGGTCCACAGTCTGTGAAAATGAACATGTACTCCCCCATTTTCTTGTTAGGTCTTGCTCCCTACTCTAGCCATGAGATGACCACCCATAATAGTCCTGAAGCTTTGGTTCTGCTCCCTGCTAATTACTTTCTGTATTTTAATTCTGCCCACTCACCCAGATGCTACCCTACTGGATGTCTGTATTTTGACTTTGCTGCCATCTACTGGGAAACCAATGATTGAATCTCAGACCCTTGCTAACATTTTGTTTGAAACTACTCACTAGATTAAATGCCTTCATCACCTAGACCTGTATCAGTTCCAGCAGAATCTGGTCCACACAATAGGAAGGCCAGCTTTCATCTAATTATCTAATCATGCTAGAAATCATTGTCATTAAAACTATAGTGAAAATGAGAAGGCAAATTTGTCTTTGCTAAGTTTTTTTAAAGTGTATATCTCCATTTGTGTATTTTCCTGCATGTCCAGAGATCTGTTTAGCTGGTTAAAGTATGAATGCTAACGTCAGGCTGACCTTAGGGATAAGGCCAGTTCCTTTACACAACTCATCTAAAAATATATATAAAACAGTTGAATGTGGTTGCTTAAACCAGTCTTAATATTTTACTTTTATTAAGATACTCTTATTTACTCTCTTTAAAATTTGTCAGTTATTATAAGCAGGGAGCTGAGAAAAATTTACTTAAGTAATTGTAAATCTCAGTTGCTTATCTTTAAAATTATAATATTGCTATCAACCTAACAAAATATGTAAATACTAAGATAAGAATGTATGTAAAGCATTTAATTCAGACCAGAGAAATGCACTAATTCATACATCAGAGCTGTTTTTTTTTTTTTTTTTGCTGTGCCATACATTTCAAAAATTAGGTCAAATTATTGTAAAAAAAAATAAAAATGTCCCTTCTCTTTTTCTAAAGCATATTTCTAATCTATGATATCATCTCCACTTTTATTTCTTTTTCCTGTCTAGAAGAATTCTTTGTCCACAAAGGATAAATCATATATGTCACTGCCTAACTGGACAGAAGCCAAAGGAAGAAATAGAATCTAAAAGAAAAATGAAAGGAGGCCCTGGGTTCTCTAATGCATACGGAATAATTGTCTTTTTTAAACCATTAATATGCAATTTAAGGGAACTTGCATTGCAGTGATTTATACTGTACCTCCTGGTTTCGATTTTAAGATTTAAGAAACCACATTTAAATCATCAGAAAAGACATGGCTGATCAAGTTGAAAGAAGCCAGTTTTTAAGAGGCTCATTAATGGACTCTTAACCCAGTGACATTTGTCAGCAATGCCGTTCTTTCTATTTCTCTGGCAAACATCTCATCAGAAGCATTTACTAAATAAAACAAACTATAATTGAAAAAGAAACGCTTGCCAATATAATTGATTTTTGGCACACTGCTATCTATGCCCTCAGGGAAGTCCACATCAAACACCTGCCTAGTGGAACCCAATAGAGCATATTGAGATGCTCTTACAGACCTAACACATTAAAAAAAAAAAATTGGTGAACAACAATGACAAGGTAGCCAATTCACCAGTTTGGACTCAAAATTTTCAGCCACTTTTTTTCATGAATGAAAATGATTAGATTAAAATTCAAAAACTGACAAGAAATTCCTGTGCAGAACAATGTTAGCGTTTGCCTTGAAACCTGAAAGTTTCCATCCATACAGTATGTGCTCTGTCGAACCTTGAGTTGTTGAAGAACATCATTGTAGTTAATATGCTTCCAGTAAGATCAGGAGTTAGCAGAATTGTACAGTAAAGAAAATGAAAAATTGTTGATTTACATTAAATGACTTAATATAAAGGTCTTAGTCTGTTCAGGCTGCCCTGGCTAAAGATCATATGCTGCAGAACAGAAACTTGTTTCTCACACTTTTGGAGAAGGGAAGACAAGGTCTGGGTGCCAGCTGATTTTGATCATGGAGATAACTTGTTAGGTTGCAGATGACCTCTTCCATGCTAGTCTCTAGTGGAGGAAAGAAAGAGGAAAGGGGCTCTGAAGTGTCTCCTCTGAAGACATTAATTACTATTAGGTCAGGACTTAGCACATAGGATTTCTTTCTTTCTTTCTTTCTTTTTTTTAAGATTTATTTATTTGTGCATACAGAACTGGGGTACAGGCCAGAGGCTCAGGGGCGGCGAGAGGCTTC